>NC_132797.1:72266999-72551999 GCF_048594095.1 Paramormyrops kingsleyae | reverse complement strand
GAGGACCAAATGGTGAATGCCATCAAAAAAATAAAAATGCCAAAAGTCTCGTATTTTGTTAGGTTAGGGCTGGGTAGGGTTTAATGTCGTCATGTTGGGATTAGAGTCCCCTTAGATATGAATGGAGAGTCCCCACAAAGATATAATTACAAACCTGTGAGTCTGTGTGTGTGTGTGTGTGTGTGTGTGTGCATTCTTGTACATGTATCTCTGCTTCTGTGTCAAAACAAGATGCAAGACTTTTGGCTTTTTTCCTTTTTCATATTCACAGATTTTTGTGGGGACCTGAAAAATGGTCCCCACAACGTCAAGATAACAGGTTTTTATTCCATTGTGAGGGACATTTGGTGCCCACAATGTAATATAAACATAATCCATACACATACGCAGAGACACGCACACACACAGACACACGCACAGACACACGTACGCAGACACACGCACACACAGACACACGCACAGACACACACGCACGCAGACACACGCACACACCGCTCTCACTGCGGCTGAAGAGCCTTGCCGGCACAGCAGATGGAGAGAGGCATTAAAGGTCAGCTCTTGGCTGCGCCATGGCCACCGTCTCCTCTTCCCTCGCGAAAGGTCAACCTGTCTTTTCGGCGAGAGCGAGATCTGCATAGCGGGCTAAATTGTTACAGACGAGCGAGGCAGGAGGACTCGGCGCGCGCGATCCAGTCAGGCCTCTTAGCATTTTAAAAGGTCTTCCTTTATGCCGGCCGAGGGGTGTGGCCCCGGCGACGCTACTTTGTTTAGGGCCCCCACACAAAACGGCCAATAGGGGGCACTCTTCTCTGTACGCTGCCTGGGACTGTTGCTGTAAACCAGTATGGTAAAGAGGGAAAAAAAAAAGTCATTTTTTTAAATCATTCCCCAAATACGGGGTCTTGAAATGCAAATGCGGGCAAGGTCAAAGGTCAAGTGTTCGTGGCCCACTGTGCCAACTAGAGGTGGTATTCAGATGAGACGTGTTCTTCCCCACCTGTGACTGCTCTCTTCTGGTGATTTGCATCTCGCTACGGTATAATAATACAGCGCTGGATCCCCCAGCCAGCCTTCGCTCTGAGCCCAGCTTACAAAGCTGCCGTTAATATTTCTGATCCTGCATTTTTCGCCATTAACATGCATCGCATATGCAAAGTCATTAATAAGCAAACTGAACCGAGGCCTTATCCGGTTCCTCCTATAAAAACCACATGCTTTATCGCTTTATTTTCATATCAGTTCGTGTCACATCGGATACCAGCGGGCGTCCATATTGACACGGAGCAGCTCGTTGCGTGCCTTTCGCTAACGACGGAACATGTGTTGTTGTTGTTTTACTGCACGATCATTAATGATCTATGTTTGAAAAATAACATTAACCGACCCCTCCCCACCCCTCCCCACACACACACCCACCCACCGCAGGCAGTGACGTCACCCCCCCACAGACGCGCGCTCACACAAAGCGGCGTCAGACGTGATCTCCCTCACAAAGCCAGCCACTGAATAGAGGTATGGAGGGTCACCCTTTGCAGGGTCTCGCCCAGCTTCCTGTTGGGGATTCTAATGAATGTCATTTTCTTGCATTAACTGGCCCGATTGTGGGATAATGCTCCCCCCACAATAACATTTAACCGGCTCCTCGGTCTTTCGGGGCCTGCTCCGCGGGGGGTGGTAATTGATTGTATAATTCCAATCAAAGTGGCGAGCGAGCTGGGCCCCATTCACTCGTCCCAATTAGATCACATCAAAGAGACGCCTCTCTAATAGACTCTGTTCGCTTTCACTGTCTTCCTGCAAACCGTAAAATAAAACAGGAAAACATTTAGCGGGAGCAAATCCCGTTCGGGCATCTTGCTCTCGTCTGCCAAGCCCTTCGGAGGTCGTTGACTTGAGGGGCGGAGGGAGGTGAGGGGTCAACCAATCAGGAGAAGCATGCGTTGATCCGTATGCAAATGAGCACTATTGTGGGCCGGTCACAAATTCAACCAATGGGGGAACTCCGCCACGCATGCAGGTAGTCTGGGCATCGGACCAATCAGCGGATGGCCCAGATCCCAGGGGCTTGGTGTTGTACCTTTGAGCGAGCCGTGAGCTTCAACCAGAGCTACGTACGTGAGCAGGCAGCTGAAGAAATGGGTCAAACTGCAGGCCTGCATTAGTCGCTTCCAGCAAAAACAAACAGGGCAAAGGAAATAACTGCATACCTGCCTGAAGCCCCCCCCCCTCGTCTTTGTGGCCCCTCAGCAGCTGCCGGCTGATTGACAGGCCTTTCGGCCTGCGGGGCCCCCATTCCCCAATGCCATCTGTCCCTTCGCTGGGACAAGGCGACACGTGTCTGGCAAAACGGCCCGCGTGGGGTGTCCCTTGCCGGCCGTGGCGTGTCTCACGGCTGTTTTGTTTGGCATCTTGGCTCACGGCCCGACCCTGGGATCCATCCGCTGGCCCCCCTCCCTCGTCCGCATTCTCACCATCCATTTAAAAATCCCCCATATTTATTTATCGACTCGACCCTTTACCCACGTGGCCGAAGCCGGGCCCCTTCCACCCGTGGCGCAGCCGGCAGATAACAGAACCAGGCTCTTGGCGTTGGGGATGGGGGCCCGGACCTCCGGCTCTCCGGGTCGTTATACACTGCGCCATACAGCTATCGGAAAAAAGCAGGAAAAAACAGAAGAAGGACCTGCATTCAACTAAAATATGATCGGATAAAAATATAGTGTGGTGAACGAGATCAATACGTCCGTGTATCACATGTGCATATTTCATAAACCTCTCCTAACACCAAAAGGTGGGGGAACCGTGCAGGAAGGGGGGAGGGAGGCTGTCATGATCAAAATCCGTGGAAAAAAAAGAGGAGATGGTCCAGTCGTCTTCCTTCCACACACAGAATCTGCGCTGTGAGTCCTGGGGCAAACCCGGTTCTGAGGCCGGTCTGTTCCATCACACGCAGCCAGAACTGCAGTTTTGCTGATGCTGCTCTGTCCTGGGGGGGCGGGGGTGGGGTGGGATAATATAAAGTGTTTATTGATTGGCGGTGCTTTAATCACTTTGCATTTGGGCTGTTCTGAATGACCTCCACGCCGTGCCGCTTGGCTCATGGACTGACACAGGCTGCACCTCTCAGGATGGCCGCGGAAATTATGTTGATTAAAAAATAACGATGGCAGCTCACGTGAGCATCTTCCAGCGGGGGGGAGGCTCTCCTTTTGGGTTTGGGTGAGTGTAAGTGAGCTTGTGTGCGTGTGTGTCTGTGTCACTGAGCGTGTGTATTTCCGCTTGTGTGTATGTCAATGAACTTCTGTGTGTTTCTATATGTGTCCTTTTGTGCATGTTCTTGTCTGTCCCTGTGTGTCTGTCCCTGTGTGTCTGTCCCTGTATGTCTGTCCCTGTGTGTCTGTCCCTGTGTGTCTGTCCCTGTTTGTCTGTCCCTGTGTGTCTGTCCCTGTGTGTCTGTCCCTGTTTGTCTGTCCCTGTGTCTGTCCCTGTGTGTCTGTCCCTGTATGTCTGTCCCTGTCTGTCTGTCCCTGTGTGTCAGTCCCTGTCCCTGTGAGTCTGTCCCTGTGTGTCTGTCCCTGTCCCTGTGTGTCTGTCCCTGTCTGTCCCTGTGTGTGTCCCTATGTGCTTGTCCCCGTTAGCATGACCCTGTGTGTGTCTGTCCCTTTGCCGTAAGCATGTTAGCGGCTCTCTGCTCTCAGTATGAACCACGTCACTCAGTAAATAACACTAATTGGAGGGGGGGGGGGGGGGGGGGGGGTTTCAGGCGGCCCGTGACCCCGTCCCTCTTCCTCTGTTTGTTTGTTGTTGTTGCTTGTGCTAATTAGCCTTAATCCCCATCGCTGCCCGCGCTTCCTGACCGGTGTCAGGCGACAGCAGAGTGGCCAATCGGTGAGCAGGCTCGGCGTGCCGCAGCCAATCATTGGGGACGGCGGGGCAGCGAGTGCCCATGAGCGGGTGGTGTCAGGGGTCGGCCGCTGCCTTTGTCTGGTCGCACAATGATCCCGCTCACGCGCAAGCCCTCATTAGCGACGGACATGGCTGCAATACCCCCCCCCCCCCCAACCGCCACCGCGTGAATGATGCCTTCCCTGCGATAGCCCCCCCCCCCCCCACGGAACATGCGCGCGCTCCCCTCCCGTATCTCCCGCGCGGAAAGCGTGTTAACTAATGACTAATTAAAACGTACAATTACCGGACGGGCGTTGTGGCGCGATAGGAGAAGTTCGGGGGAATTTAAACGTTTCCTGTCACTGTCTCTGGCAGCATAATGACTCTATTAGGGGCAGCGGCGGTTCTGGGAGCAGCCCCCCGGCGTCAAGCCGCACCCCTGCTGTCAGCAGTACCTGTTGCCTGGCGATGGGGGTGCTCCTCTTGTGATCTGAACCTGCAACCTTCCGGCATCAACCTCTCCCGGCCTCCTGGACCCCCTGACAGCTCCAGGGTCCCCCCCCCCCCCCCGTCATACCTCATGCTAATTTCCTCAGGACTCATCAACAACCCTTCTCTTGCTGTTTACTGCCACTGTTTGGATAGTAAACACCCATTAAGATTATGATCTAGGTTAATGCTTTATATCCTCCGATGTCCTACAGATGTTTCGTTTGGCTCGTTTTCGCGCCTCCAGGTCTCAGATTCCCTTCCCCAAATAACGGCACCGTTCAGTTGGCTGTGCTGCGTTTACGTCAATAACCGCCATAAATTGCTGCAGTCTTTGTCCATATATTTCTGCGTATATGAATATTTCTATCACGCCGACGAAGAGGAGGCTCTCTTTCTCAGCTGTTCAGCAGAAATCTGGAAGGTTCCAGAAAGCAGGAACTTTGTTGGATGTCTGGGCTCGACCTCCCCAGCTAGTGGGCTTTCTGCCGGGGGGGAATAATAACGCCTCTGGGGGGCACTTATTCTATGTGGGGCAGTTGAATCTAAAAGAAAATGGAAGGAGTTGTACACATAGTGGATAAGAAGAACCGTTCTGGGTGTGCCCCCTAAGCCCCGCCCCCTGGCGGCCCATACAGCGCATGATCACGCAACACCACGTGCGCCAAATAAGAAGAGTACTAAAAATTAACCCCCCCACCGCCACCATACACAGGCATGCGACTGCCCTCCTTACATTTCTCAGACCTGTACTGCATTATTTGCTCATTGGTTGGTTCCAGGGGGTCGGAGGTCACATGACTGGGTGAAGTCTTACTCCAGTTATTAAATTACGCTTGACCCCATGTATTTTGGGTGGTGGGTGGCCCCCACACGCGGGTCTCTCCTAGAGCTGTCCCCACACCTCCTAGCGGGGGATCCTGAATTGGATTTACTACCACAGATCAGGCATAGCAAGAGCACACGTCTGTGGATTATGTCTCAGTGTCTTGCAGGTGTCTCTGCTTTCTCATCTTCTCACATTCCTTCCAGGACAGACTGTGGCAGCTCGCCGGTCAGCTGCCGGATGCGGCCGGCCAATCAGCAACACCCTCAGCTGTGTGTTGGCTCACTGGCATTATCAAACCGGACCCTGGGTGCCCGACCTTGTTTGGTCACTTTCCCATGATGCTCTGGGATACCTTTCGTGGTTTAATGTCCACTGACCGCTTTGCTTTTCTCTTAATCTCTTCTTCTCTCTCCTGTCTTCTTGTGTTCTTCTCTCCTCTCCTCCTTCCTTTCTTATTTTATCCTCTCTTCTCTTCATTCCTGATTTATGTTCTCTTTTCTTAGGATCTTCCCTTCTGTTTTCTCAGTCTCCAAGCTACCTCTCTGATTGCTCTTCTCTTCTCATCCTTTCTCCTCTCTCCTCTTTAATCCCCCTCTCCTCTCCTCTCTTATCCTCCTCTCCCGTCCTCTTCTCCCTCCATCCCAGCTGTGGGACTCCAGCTGTGTCTCCCATCAGCCGGGGAGGAGGCCTGATACGGGTTCCCTCCGCTGACAGGCACCCGGCTGGGAAAGCCAAGTGTGACGGACAGCCGGGCGACTTCATCAGCCAGCCGCTGGCTGGGCGACGCGGCGGGGATGGAAGATGCAGCTCGGTCCTCGTCCTGCAGCGTCATGCTGGGACCGTGTGTGCATGCCCTCCACACCAGTATTTTCCCCTGGATATATTAGCAGATGTTCCCCAGTACGGAGCAGCACCTTCATGGATGAGCAGCCCCTCTCAGGAGCACCGAAGAGTAATCTGGAGTCTACCTAGGACTCTCTGAAAATGAGGGGGCACTGGGGAGACCGAGGGAGCGGTACAGTGGCACCACTGCACTTCACTACCCATATAGGCAGGGGCCGTGATTCATACAGAGGGACCAACTTTATCATTAGCCAATGATATGTTTTGAATCGGTGAGTGATAGGAGAGTTGGCACCCTGGGAGCCAATCAGCTTCCAATTCCTCTGTGGCCACGCCCCTGCATGTAGGCCTCCAGACACCCGATATTGACTCCATTTCCTCTGTCGCTCTCTATTTAACTTTCTCACCTTTTTCCTTTTTTTGCTATCCATCTCCACCCTTTTCTTCTTTCTATCACCCTCCATCTGTCTAGGTCACTCCCATGTCTTTTTCTTCATGCTTTCTCTATCTCCTCCACTCTCGGCCCTTTCTCCCTGTTATTCTTGATATCAGCCAGCAGGGGGCTTTTGGGTACAGGCTCACTCACACAGGGCAGCTTGTAGAACAAGGTCAGCTGCATTCTGGATGCAGGTGTGGTTGGATGGGTAGTGATGGGGATGAAACCTTCCTGGCAGGAACCCAGCAGGGTTCCGGATCAGAGCCATTCCTGAAGAGAGAGCGGCAGCAAACTCACACGGACACGACACAAAGGCACATATAGCGTATCAGTGTGCGGCAGAAACTTCCAAACATCCCATAGCCTTGAACTCTGGGCTGTTTCATTCATGCGGCTAATTCAGTACTTATCCTAAATCTACATCTTGTGCAGAGGTGAAAAACTTCTGGTCCAGAGAGTAAAAATCCAGACCAGGGTTTTGTTTCAGCCAACTAATCAAATAGTTTGTGACTGGGAGTCTTTATATTCAACTGGTTGGTTGAAACAAAAGCTTGGCCTGGATTTGTACTTTCTGGACCTGAACTTTCCATCTCTGGTCTTGTGTTTCTTAACCGGTGCACTCACTGCTGGCCATCACTATTGCTCTGATTGTGACATGCAAGTCTCACTGGTGATGGACAGAAGTGGAAAGTTCAGGTCCAGAGGGTAAAAATTGAATTTTGTTTCAATCAACCAGTTGACTGCGACTGGGATTCTAGTTGGTTGAAACAAAACCCTGATCTGGATATGTCTGGACCTGAACTTTTTCACCTCTGGCAATGGGATGCATCTTGCAGGTCATGTGATCTGGGTCAGGTGGCCAAGAATCAAACAAACTTTCCAGACTCTGGGTCCCAGAATCCATTGGTTGGAAAGAGTGCGATTGATGTAATATTGAAATCCGGCAAATTTAATTTATGTCGCATGGAGAAATGCAGCGTATGGTTTTGCGTTGTACACAGCCGTTTGGATTTAGATGCGCTGTTATATCTGGGCTGGGGGTGATACTGCATTCTGCATTTACATAACCCCATTAATATATAGAATTCCGTCCTTTGATGCAAGCGTCTGCATAGAAATTGTCACGGAAAGCTGTCTGCCAGAGAGTATTTTGTGTCTTATTCTTATAATAAACTGATGTGGATGAGCCAAGAGAAAAGAAGTGTTGGGGTGAACCTGCATGGCCCCCCGCCACCCCCCCACCTCACACCCCCCGGATCTCCTCCCTGTGACCTTTGCCGGTTCGTTCCTGTCACATCTGCGGAACGTTCCGGCCCGCGCCGAAGGTGCGTTCCTCTTGTGTCTCTTGACCAAGCAGGACTCTCAGACTAACTTCGTCCGGCGGGACGGGGGCTCCTTCCGAGTGGAAGTCTCCCCCGAATCCCTTGGGCCCGGATGCCAGGCCCTTCACTCAATGGAGCCTCTGTTTGCACCAGGGAGCATAAAAATAGTGGTGAAAGGGGTCGGCCAGCAGGGGCTTCCGGCAGGAACACGCGGCCCAGACTGTGGGCGCAGTCATTAGCCGTCGGCCATTACAGACTTTAAATGTGTCATAAATTATCCCAGGAAATGTCGCCATTCGCAGAGAAAAGAGTCACTTTAAGTGCCGCAGACTCCTGGAGTCCCAGTCCCCCGCGCCTCCGCGCCCCCGCGCCTCCGCGCCCTCACTCACCGAGAGCCCTCCGCTCCGCTGCTCTCGTCCACACCATGTACCCGTCTCCTGTGAGCTGTTCCTTTTATACCCCCCACCAGTCTGCCTCCGTCCCCGTAGTGTGAATTATGAGACCAAAGACCTGTCTGCTACTAAGGTTCTGCTGCCTGGGAAAATGAATATACAGGAAATCTTTACCCACAATGCACTGGGCCTCCTTGCCCTAAAAGCAATATACTTAGTCGTATTGCAAATCTTGATTTTTGTGTCGCTTCTGGGATAGACTTCTGACCCCATTGACCAAGTGGATGGAAAAAAATGGATGGATGGATGGATTATTGAGCTATCTGGGTCTGAACCTCAAGCCAATCCTTGTTTTTTGTTTGCCCCTAATTCACCCCACTTTGGTGATGAACAATGGACGGGATCTAAGCGGGTGCCAGGGGCCTTTGATAGGCCTGATTTCTGGTCACAGCTGCCTCAATAAGTTTACATGTTGCGCCCCTGTTTGTGCATGGCCAGTAGGGGGCACAGTGGGGGTAATGTACTGTCCATAATGTAAGATGTCAGTAACCCAGTCACATAAGTTCTTCTGTATGTTTAATTGAGTTTATAATTCTGTCAGCTATATTGTCAGACCCATAATGCACTAGACCAGTGTTTCCCAGTACGGTCCTTGGGGACCGGGAAGCAGTCCAGGTTGTTGCTTCCTCCCTTGGGCAAAAATGTGGACTGTCTGGCAGGGAGTTGGAAGGGAGCAAAAATGTGGACTGTCTGGCAGGGAGTTGGAAGGGAGCAAAAATGTGGACTGTCTGTGGGTCCCTGAGGAGTGGATTGGGAAACACTTCAGCAGGCTTTTGCTGGGTGGGGCATCAGGTTTACGTTTCTCATCCCTGCTTCAGTGGAAGCTTCAGGGCTCCAAAGCAGATCCCTGTGGGATAAAGGACTCTTCTGCCTTTCCACGAAGATGAAGGGCTGCTCTCCGAAAATGCTACTGAGGATGGAACTGACTCCAGCAGAATGATGCGACTCAGGGTGGAGAGAGAGGAGGGATGGGAGAAGTAGGAGCGGACAGAGGAGAAGAAGGAGAGAAGGGTGAACAAAACAGGAGAACTCGGCACGGAGGAGGAGGAGGGATGGGAGAGAGGAGAGAGGTGCTGGCTTCTGTTGTACTTTGATTAATTCTGTAATGAGTTTCCTTTAAACAGTACAAGCCTTAATCAGCCTGATCAAACTGCCTTTTCAGCATCACAGAGGTCCTGCTAATTCCCTCTAATTCCCACCACTAGAGGAGCCCAGTTAACAGAGGCAGAAGCTAAGCTGGTCACCGTGTGTCATTGTCATCGCGCTGCCCGGCACCCCGGCCTGGGTCTAGCATCCCCGCGGAGGGTGGGTGCAAACACACAGGCAGCCACACGCACACGCGCACACACACACACACACACACACACACATGCTGCACTCCTCTCCCCAGTACATATTAATAGCAGCCCCTGCTATGAAATCGCTGCACCCAGAACAGTCATTAAGGAAACCATGGGGGGGGACCCATGGACACACACCCCCAATTCAGCAGCAGAAATGAGGACAGGAGAATTAATAAGCGCTAACGTCCCTCTGTACACCACACAGGCCGGCCACTCTGTCCAAGCCGCCTGCCCAGTGTCAGGCCACTGGGAGAATTTTAAACACTCGGGATGAATTGTTTGTGCAGTGGAAGCAAAACAGTTCGGGGGGTGGGGGGGGGTGGCAGCGCAGGGGGGGGTGATGGGGGTGGCAAAGGCTAAGAGACTTGAGAAAATTGAAAGACTGCCAGAGATACTGCAATGCAAATAGTAACAAAACAGAGGCAGGAGAGGAGAGAGGCCCCCGCAAGCAGGAGGCACTGGGGGAGGGGGGGCGGGCACAGGGTGCTGTGTGTGTGTGTGTGTGTGTGTGTGTGTGTGTGTGTGTGTGGGTCGGGGGCCATCAGAAGGGAAGGAGAGCAGGGTTATTAATTTCCACCCAGCAGTATCATAGCATACAGCTGGTAGCTTCGAATCAGTTTTTTGGTGTAATGAAAACGACCTGGACTGAAGACAAATGACTCATAAACTACACCATTTAGATGCAATGAGGCCTCAATCTGGATGGTGACTAATCGACCCCCCCCCCACCCCCCAGCCCCCAACCTCACCAAGTCACCCAACCGCCCCCCCCCCCTCCCCCCACATTCCCTCCCCCTGGCTAAAGCTGGAAATCACCAACCGACTTTTTTTTCATCCCATTTCTTTCATATTTTTATTCCTTCTCCTCAAGGCCTGCTGCTGACAGCCATGTGTGTATGTGTGTTTGTGTCTGTGTGTGTGTGTGTGTGTGTGTGTGTATGTGTGTGTGTGTGTGTGTGTGGGGGGGGGGGGGTCCAAGTTCAAAGCACAAAGAGAATTATCGTGATTTATGTTGGCTGGGTCTGGTCACGGCATGCGTGCTCCAGTCTGTGAGGTGGGGGCTCTCTTCACACCCCCCGTGATGGCAGGGTGGGGTGGGGGGGGCTAGTCGGGGGCAGCGAAGTCCTACTGCTGGGAGAAATGGCCCCCGGTCTGCGTGGCGATTTTTCTCGCTTTGCAGCTGAAGGTTTATAATATATCTCTAAACTGCATAATAAGTTCCCGAGAAGTGCGTTTTAAGACAAATTGATTCGGGGCTGGGTTTCACAGCTCTCAGCACTGTGACCCCCCCCGCACTGCCCCAACCCGCCCGACCCTGCCTGCAGACCAAACCCCTGTGAGCGTTTTATGGGTCCGCGGCTATAAAACCTCAGTGAAGTGCGTCTGTTGGACCTTTGATGGAAGTAGCGCAAAGGCTACATGAACAGGGTTTTACGTGACGCCCTCTGAGCTCAGTCACTGGTGGAACAGGTGAACTTTACCACCCTCAAGCTCAGTCAGGATTGGCGTGTACTTGGGAGGTGCTGGTATATTTGGGTTTATGGGGGAGGGGGGGGTAACGTGTGTCCCATGGTGTGGGGTGAAGCCGAGCCCCGTCCATGTGTGCGTGCACGTGTGTCAGGGCGACGCCCCCGCAGAGCCCAGGTGGGCGGGGCCTCGGAGCGGGCAGCTGCTCACGCCCGCTGATCCCCCCCGCCTGCTGATCCCCCCCGCCCGCTGATCCCCGCGCGGCTTTAATCCCGCCACTGGCTGGCAGGTGTCAGCTGCCACTCACGCCGCCGCTGCCACCGGATTATGCTGACGGGTCGCGGCTAAATCTCCCTGACGGCCATTGTGTCTTCGCCGTGGCCCAGCGCCCCCCCCGGTCCCACCCCCATCCCGAGGCAGCACAATGAGCCCAGCATTCACGGCCAGCGTCGGGGGCACGCTCTAACCCCGGCAGCGTCACACCTGTTACTCTCCGTTAGGGCGTCCCCTGCTGGACACCCGATCTAGCCGTCATGGCACATTTGCTGTGAACCTGTGGCTGGACTGCATGAGGTCTTGGCATTCCAGCATTTCTACCCTGGTCTCCTCAGATCGTGGGTCTGTGTGCATGCAGCCAACAATGGTAACTCCCAGGGCTGAAACTGGACAGGAATCTGCCCAGTGCTGGAGCTGGGGGGTGTGATCAAACCCCACTATGAGGTGGCATCATTAACAGGGCCGCCACCTTGCTCCACGCCCCCCCGGGGCGGCCAGATGAGGAGACCCCCCCTTTTTTAAGGTGATTGGATACGGGAAGCGGCCTTTCACATCCGTCATGGAGCAGAGAGAAAACGATCAGCTGCTAACTGGAGGTCAGCTGGGAATGCACGTCCCTCCCCGTCAGCAGGACCAACCATTACAAGCCTGACTGGGAATTCCCCACGGACCATTTCATCTGTAAAGTGTGGCAGGTGGAGTGTGGCGCAGGGGGGGGCAGGTCAGAATGGTGTCTGATACACCTGTAGAAACCAAAAGGATCATTAAGACTTAACCTAACATGAGCACGGCTAACCTATAAGTAACCTAACATACTTACCATACTATACCAGTACTTTGGTATCATTACTAACATGAGCACAGCTAACCTATAAGTAACCTAACATACTTACCATACTATACCAGTACTGCAGTATCATTACTAACATGAGCAGAGCTAACCTATAAGTAACCTAACATACTTACCATACTATACCAGTACTGCGGTATCATTACTAACATGAGCAGAGCTAACCTATAAGTAACCTAACATACTTACCATACTATACCAGTACTTTGGTATCATTACTAACATGAGCACAGCTAACCTATAAGTAACCTAACATACTTACCATACTATACCAGTACTGCAGTATCATTACTAACATGAGCAGAGCTAACCTATAAGTAACCTAACATACTTACCATACTATACCAGTACTGCAGTATCATTACTAACATGAGCAGAGCTAACCTATAAGTATCCTAACATACTTACCATACTATACCAGTACTGCGGTATCATTACTAAATATGTAATTAGATAAATGGTCAATTTGATTCATTTTTACTTCAAATTGAGCCCTTCAGGGTGCACCTGACCTCTGGGGCAGCGGGGAGGGGGGTGGGTGATTAATGGGCGGAGCCGCATCTGAGCCACGCCCAGGGCCTGGTCTAGGTGCCCGGCAGGTGTCAGCCACAAGGTCTGGTTGGCCCTGAGCAGCCAGGGGGGGGGGGCGGTCATGGCCTCTGACACACTCCATAATCTCAGACACCCCCTTCCCCATCTAAACAGGGCACCCAGAAGGAGCGGGGGGGCTGCAACAGGAGCCGATTGCCTGTGTTATATCAATAACTTTCCTGCGCTGGCGTCGTGTAAATTGATCTTTTACAATTTCTCCTGGTGACAGCGCCTGTAGCCAGTGGGATTAATCATTCCTCCCGCGGCTTTGTGCATCGATCGCCGAGGCCCGTGGGGAAGGGGTTGCGGCCCCGGTCCAGAGCAGGGCATGCTGGGATACACGACTGTGGCCGGCTGTAACTTCAGAGGAGCCCTATGAGGGTGATCTGACTTTTCATTTCTCTCCTTTAGCTCTCCTCCTTGTCGGACTACACTGATGAAAACCCCTTGATAAAGGAATAATGGTCTGTGTGTGTGTGTGTGTGTGTTTGTATTACATTATGGGGACCTAATCTCCCCTGCAATATAATCCTGTTTTCTTCATACTGTGGGGACCATTTTTCTGGTCCCCACAAAAATCTGTGAATGCAATCAAAAAAGTAAAAATGCCAAAAGTCTCGTATTTTGTTTGGTTACTTATGGTTAAGCTTAGGGCTGGATAGGGGTTAAGGTCATCATGTTGGGATTAGAGTTTTCCCAATAGAAATGAATGGTGAGTCCCCACAAAGACATAATTACAAACCTGTGTGTGTGTGTGTGTGTGTGTGTAAGCAGCAAAAGGAGGTGGATAAAATTCATCTTTAATATTTGAAAGCATGATACATGTTTAGTGCCTCTGCCACCAAAGAAAACACATGCTACAATAAAAAAGCAATATTACAATGTTAAGGTTACAGAGACCCCGCGACCCAGATGGATTAAGCGGTATAGATAATGGATGGATGGAGGTTATGGAGAGCTAGAGGTGTTCCTCTGATTGTCTGGGGTACTTTTGTGTGCTGTGAGGGTGTCCGTGGGATATTTGCGTATCGCACACATGTCTGTGTTTATTATTTGTGAATGTGTGTCTTTAGTATGTTTATGTACCTTTAGGGTATGTAGTGTGTTTGTAGTATGTTTATGTACCTTTAGGGTATGTAGTGTGTTTGTAGTATGTTTATGTACCTTTAGGGTATGTAGTGTGTTTGTAGTATGTTTATGGTCTATGAGTGTGCAGCATGTATGTTGTATGCTTGTGTGCTGTGAGGGTGTCCGTGATTATGTTCTACGAGTGTGTGCAGTGTGTGCAGTGTGTGCAGTGTGTGTGTGTGTGTGTGTGTCTTGCATTTATAACTTATACCCCTCGCGACGAAACTTTCCATCTGTGCCCTACACTCTGTGACGTCACTATGGCTTCCTAGCAGTGACACCACAGCCCTCAGCGGCGCCCCCTAGCTCACATGCACCAAACTTCTTTGTTTGCCTGCCCATTTCTTCCTCCTTCCGGTTCTAATCGGCCCGAACCAGAGATCTGGGCAGCACCGGTCCGGTAAACATTCACTCAGGCCTCAGCCCGGTCCGGAGGGGACCATGGGAACCGGCCGGGATCATTCTCCTGTCGCGGCCAGCCCTAACGAGACGACAATGGGCCTGCGTGCCCGGATCGGGCCCCGGGGTCACCGCCGGATAATCCCCAACAATGGGGTCGGCCCCGGGGCCCCTGGCAACGACATAAATCACAGCACCGGTGGAGACGAGAGGAAGAAAAAGAACAAAAAAGGCAGAGGAGAGAAAAATGGCAGAAGGCACTAAATCGGCTGGCGGGGGCCCGGGGAGGGGGGGGCGTGGAGGCGTGTGAGAGAGAAAGGGCTGTCAGTGCAGCCAGAGAGGTCACCCCCCTGAGCTCTGGGGGTCAAGCAGACCTGAATGAAGCTGGGGGTCAGGCGGGGGGGGGGGGGCTGGGTGGTGCCAGGGCAACGGTCGTCAAGCGAAGGAGGGTTCAGAAGTCAAAACACCGGGGGAAAGGTCCCCCCCCTCATCACCACCCGATTATCTGGTACTGGGAGGATGACTTTACCAGTGGCCCCAGCACCCACGTACGTTTCTGCGGGTAGAGGGGGTAGCTTCTCCTAGTCAGTGACTCCCCCCCCCCCCCAGCCTCTGCTTCTGTGTCCCCTCTCTATTCTGACCTTCTGACCTTCAAAGCATCCCCCCCCCACAAACAGTGGCAGCATTTCCGCACCAGTGTGTGCTCAAGTGGGGCACTGTCGCTTTAATAGAACCTGTGTGCCGGTTGGGGGGTGGGGGTGGGGGGGGTCCCCAGGTGGGATCGCTGACCGTGCCTATGTGTTACCTCGGCCCCGGCATCATTCTGCAGGGTCCCGTGAGACCACACCGGCCAGCAGCTGCCAATCATATCAGACCCACAGGGAACGAAAAAAAAAAAGCCTATCAGGAAAGGCATTGTGGGAAGGCGCTGTTGCAGGGCTGCAGGCCGCCGCGGTTCAAAGGGAGAGCTGCCGTGAGGGGCTGGTCTTCTGAGCAGGCACACACACACACACGCACACACACAGAGAATAAAACAGGAACACACACACACAGACACACATAAAGATACAGGGACAGACACAGGCAAACGGAAATACATAGGAAACACAACACTTATATACAAAAAACCCAGGGAATGCACTCTGAAAATATACATGTAGAAAATTCTTATTTACAGAGTAACTCAGACAATACACAGAAGATATAAGCACACATGCACAGTGCTTCTAGGCAGAGGTTTGTCTATAAGGGACCTGAGGGCAGGAGTAACCTAAATATACTGTATCTGAAGTGTAGTTTGGTTCTTTTCCATATTTTACGTCGTACTGAGCTTGTGGGGTCGGTGGCACTTTGAAGGGGACACCAGATTGGGCTTGTAGTGTTTGGCTTTTTTTGGTGGGGGGTGGGGGGGGTGAAGGGGCTTTCTCCCCTTTTTTTTCCTCCTCAGCAGATATTGTCGCCACAGATTCTATGGAATGCAATTAGGAGGACCAAATTAAGTGGTAATGGAGAAGCTGGTCTCCAAACCGCCGTTGCCATGGTGACAGCGGGCCGCAACACAGCCTCTGGTAGTTTTTCCACTTTATCTGCAAAATGCACAATTGAGCTTTAAACTGGCCTGCTGGTGGGGGGGGGGGGGTGTGGAGGGAGGGGGGGTGAGCGACAACAGCTGCTCAATAGGAGGGGGGTTTACTCACTTTTAATACCTCCAATCATCCTGCATCGTTAACCCCCCCCCCACCCCCTCCCGCCTAAAACATGATGGGTGAGGTCTCCATGTTTCGGGTCTTACACAAGTACGCCAGTGAGATCTTTGTTCACCATTATCTCTGTGCAAAGACACCTTTCAGGAATAACTTCACCATCAGAAAGAGCCATCAGCGGATGGGGGGGGAGGGGGGGGGTGGACAGCCTCCACACAGCAGCCCGAGACGCAGCACCCAGAGACCCTCCATCAAAGCTTGGCATTGTGGCGCTGCTGTTTCCTGCATGTTCTCTTATTGTGAGGTTTATTGTCTTTATAAGCTGTTGCCAAATACGCATTTAAATGAAGGTCTTAAGCCCCCCCACAGTCGAGGAACCACTCATGGTGGGGGGGGGGACCAATAACACGATGAGCGTCTCTTTAATCATCTTTCCATACTAATAATCACCGACACTATTTCATACTCTTCCATTAGACATACCCTCCTGATATTAATATGGGACACAAACCCAGCACCTGCTGCAGGTGTGAGGAGTAGAGTGTGTGTATCTGTGTAGTATCTCCTTAACTGACTACTACCCAGGTGAACTGCACACAAGGGAAGGCTGGACGACACAGCCTCATTTAACGCACTCTGTATGTGGGGGGTGGGGGGTAGGACACTCTGTCCCCAGGACTGTTCCGGAATCCACCCGTCGACTAGGGTAACGGGTTTGGTGGGAGGGGTAGGGAGGGTCCTGGCAGCGTGTCGGATACGCATGGCAGGCTGGGCTCGAGCCAGGAGACGCGACGCGTCGGTGCCAAGCTGTACCCACCCGTGCCAAAGCCAAGCAGTCCGTGCCAAGCGGTCCGGGTCCGTGCCAACCCGCGCTGTCAGGCTTTTTTGCCACTGCTGAGCGGGACCCACTGGAGAGGACATCAGATCGCTTCATTACTCAGCGGCCTGCTCCATTACCGCCAAGAGCACTGGCCAGCAATCCCACAACCCCCTTCTTCTCCCCCCCCCCCACATCCGTATCCTCTGGTTCTTTTCAACTTGCGTTTTGGCTCTCATTCTATCCTCATGTGTGAAGTGAATTTTGCAATTTATACAAGACGGTACAAGCACGCCGGGAGAAAGGCAGCAACGTATGGGATGCTAATTATCACTCTCTCGCTGTGCTCGCAGGCAAGGTGAATCTTACTTTAATTAGACACTGTCGTTTTGGAGCTCGATGCCCGAAAGTCGCTTTACCTCCATATCCTCTGTTTTACCTCATTAGGTCGAGATCTATAGCTGAATGGTCACTTACATTGAGTTCAAGAAACTTCTAGAAGCAGGAAACTGTATTAAAGCTGCCAGGTCATCATCTGTTACAGTTATAGTTGCTAAACTGGACTGACTAATATATTGCTTTGGGTTAAGGCAGTCATACTGGTTTCCATTATAAGTTCTGACCCAATCGACTGGACTGACTTTTAAAAAATCACACATACCTTCTCCACCACATACTGCTGCCAGACTGCGAGGGTATTTATATAGTTCAGTCTACTGAAAATGGCGGTGACTCTGGTCTCCTCTCTAAGTCACACAGACTTTCCACGGGACAGGAGCTATTGAAGGAGATGCTTCTGAAGACCAAAACTGAGTTTAAACCCTCCTGCTGAAACTTGACACTGTGGGAAGGCAGTGGGATCAGCAGAAGATCAGCTGGCGATCAGCTTGAAAACAACATGAGATTAGCTCACAATCAGTATGAGAATCAGCACAAGGTCAGGATCATGGCGCTGGATCGCCACAGGAGAATATAACTTTATTATTCACATTATTCTGCATTAATCTCCTTCCTCAACAGCTGAGCACTGTGTTTAGCGACATGGTCGAGCTACAGTATGTTTTTTTTCCCCGTTTTGCTGTGTTTTACACCCTAAATCGGCTCGATTTGTCAAAGCCGATGCAGCCCTTCTGTTCTGCTCCCAGTGCTCATGCGAAGCAGTGCTTTAGTGTAATTACAGAGAAATAATCAAACCTCTGATTAGCATCAGAAGGGGGGGCTCTTTATGGAAATGTTACTCAGATTTGTCACAAAACATGAATTGGCATCTCACGGTACTACTAAAGCAGCCTCTGCTTCCACGTGCGACAGGAACGGGGTATTGTACTCTCCGAACAGTGGGGCAGCCATTGCGGTGCAGTGTTTGCTGGGACATGCGCACAGACAGCTGCTCCTCCTCAATGAGGCTTTGAGAGCCTGTTTGGAGTCTTTGCCCGCCTCCTCCCACCATCAGCCAATAATGGCCAGCCAAGGGACAGGATTGACTAGGAAGCTTGTTTGAGGTCCCTTCCCCTGAATGATATCCTCTTTCTCTCATTTCTTCTCCTGCTATTTTGCCCCCAAAAGTCTCCTTTTGCAAACCATAAACCCAACACTGGCACTTCCAGGCATTCCACCCCCTGTTTGCTCATTGGTTAATGTCATCCGATGGACACACGCTGCAACCAATACAGATGTCAGGCTGGTAGCTCAGCTGGGCCCTTTACTGATATGCTGGGCTTTCATAAAGTGCATATGCTTATGTTACAGCCTGTTAATCCCAGTGTACTTGTGAACCCTGTAGATCAGGCAGGGGGATGACTGTCCGCTTCCCTGTCAGATCCTGAGAAGGTCCCACAGAATCCATTACAGCCTTGCACTGCTCTTTTGACATAAGGATCCATTCACTAGTATTGCATCATGCCTGTAGGATGTCCTGTATTTTACACAGGCGTTAGCCTGCTGTCTCTCTGAACCTGGGCCTCAATCGATTGTGGACTTACTTGGTCTGGATACCCAGAGTGACAATGGGAGTAATTGTGGTACTGAATTTGAAGGTCATCAGAAGGTTACTGCTTCTACCAATCAGTAATCATACTTACAGTGCATTTGTTCAGGTTCAGGGTAGCCATTGTTATTTGGTAGGTGTATATAAATCTACCCAGGTGAAACTTCACTGTCGCTTCTTCACTTTTGATGTAAGGTCTTGCATCGTTGCAGATCTCGCTGTAAGCCTTCCTTCTTTACATCCAACCCAAAGTTATTCTCTGAACTCGGACGCATGTTTTTCTCACTGCGCCCTTTTGTCCTAAAAATTGACCAGTCAAACTTGTTTTTTTCTGAAGAAAGATATGAGTTCAGAAAGGCAAGAGCAACTGTTTATTTACTTAACATTCACGGAACACAGGTGTGACATTTAAAGTGCATGAGGCCGATTGCATCCCGGCCGGCATCTGAATCCATCGCTCACCTTTTTGCCCCTAATCTATGCATCGCTCCTCGTCCCCGGTGTGTGATTGATACGTAAGGAAAGTGATAGATCAGTCTTCAGGATATATGGTCTGGTTCAGATAGACTGCAAATTCGAGAAAAGAAATTGAAGCCAAAAAAATTTTAAATAAATAAGCGTTATGAAAAAATATTCTATTTCTACTGTAGGGAATTAAGTGTGTGGCATGTTTTCCCTGTGCTGTGAAAATGCACCTGATGACAAAATTTTCCTTCCACTCAGACAGGGGGAGAGGGATAAGTGAAGGTAGGTTGGGAAGGAGGCAGGGGGGCGTGGGGGGTGGTGGGGGGGAGTAGAAGGGGCCACGTACCTTGGGAAGTCGGATCAGACGTCCTCGGTCGTGGCTCGGAGCTGGTGAATAATTGATGAACGGTGGTGGCAGTTTGAAATGGAAATGTGAAGGACAGTGGTGTGACTCTGTCAGCCTGAAGAGTGCCGAGGATGTGACCGGAATGGGGATGGCCTGCACACACACACACACACACACACACACACACACACACACTGCCCCAACGCGCACAGGGGCCACACAGCGTGACCCGCTTTGGGAGTCTGCGCTGGGGGACGGAAAGAGAATGAGTCAAAGAGGACGGGACAGAGGAACAGACACAGGCAGGATGGAAAACGACAGGGGGGGGGGGGGGGGAAATTAAAAGGAGAGAGATTGGAAGAACTATGGGAGGGAGAGAGAGATAGAGAGAGACCTACAGGCTAGGAAAAGGAAGAAAAGAAGTGAAGATAGAGGGAAGAGGAAGATAGGAGGGGAAGATGGAGGGGAGTGATATGGGGAGAGAGAAGAAAGGCGGGGAACATAGAGGGAAGAGGTACAGGCAGAGAGGGAGAAATGAAGGGAGGATAGAGGAGAGGGAGAAAAGATGGGAAGAGAGGAGGGAAAGGTCAAGAACCGCTGGGAGATCCTAGTTGAATCAGGGCGCTGTGGCTCTCTTTCATTATCCAGCTATTAGTTTTGAGCTAAATAATCACACACACAGACGCAAAAAGTGATTATATTTTTATTTTTTATGGTAATTGATGATTCCTAACCCCAAACCAAGAGTAACAAACAGAAGAACACAGCACAGATGAAAGAATCGCACACACACACACACACACACAGACACACACACTCACGCACACGCACACAGATCTCCCAGTGCTCATTTAGCTGCTGGTGTCTGCAGTAAGGCGGGTCAGGATGGGAGCTCGATTCACTGGGCTTAGACGCTAATACCGCTGGCTCTGAAGGCCAGGGCCACCGTGGGGGTGAGCAGAGCCATGAAGGACGACCTGCCCCCGATTCTCTCACGCGCAACGTCCCCGGTGCCCGGGGGCCACGGGCCAGCCTGGTAAGCCCCTCTCTCCCTTCCATTATCTGTCCCTAATTTCATAAAGTCTGGGTCGGGGTCCCCATCGCCGCACGGCAGGCCGCTCCGACAGAGGAAGGCCTACCGCGGGAAAAGCCGCGGTTACTGCCTGCCTCAGGAATGTCTCTCCGCTTCACTGGGATGAATCCCTATCAGTCAGGGTCTCCCCCGAACAGCTGCCTGCCTCTCCCAGCTCATGCTGGACGGCAAAGCCACGCTCTATGCGGTTTGTACACGGGAGCTTTGCCGTCCATATGTCCGTACGTCAAGGTCACCGTGTCAAGGTCACCTGCTGAGGGAATAAAGCAGGATTGCCAATCCGTCAGTCCCGGGAAACCGGGGGGAAACCCAGGTGGCGGGGGCCTAATTCCAACCCTCAGGCCTGAAGCGATGAGGCGCTTACTGCCTAGTCACCATGGGGAGGCGCTATCTATACATTTACCCTGCGATATGTAGCTTTTATAGTGTTGCTTAGTGTTTTCAGGAGAGGGATTTGTCATACATTGGCGTCCTATCCAGGGTGTACCCCGGCCCCCTTTGCTGCCAGTCCCCCCCCCCCCCCATCCCGATTACCCTCATCAGGATAGGCAGTTGGAAGATGGATGGATGGATGGATGGATGGATGGACAAACGGATGCATGGATGTGTCATAGCTGAACTGAGTGACCGCCCAGTCTCCCAGGAAGACCCCCCCCCACCACCACCTGGCACGGTGCCAGTCCACACAGAAGGCGTTGGGGTCACAGCAGAGCGTCACATTGGCCGGCAGAGGGGACCCATCTCCTCGCCGAGGGACCGTGGGCTGGGAGCCACCAGCCAGCCCCAGAGCAGTGCAGACTCTGCCAGCTCGTCCGCCGGCGTCCTCTCCCTCAGCCAGCTGGCAGCCCTGGGCTCTCGGCCGTCCTGCAGCACCTCCACTCTGCCATCGGGGGGCCACCTACTCCTCGTCAGCTTCTGCTCTTTCCCTGTAACAGCCGGGATGCTGCATGGTATCCAGTGTGTAGCAGTTTATGTACCTGTATCCATGCTGCACACACACACACACAGATTAGGTATCTATATTTTTGTGGGGACTCCCCATTCATTTCTATGGGAAAACTCTAATCCCAACATGGCGACCTTAATCCCTACCCAGCCCCAACCTTAACCACAAGTAGCCAAACTAAATATGGGACTTCTGGTGTTTTTAGGTTTTAGATTGCATTCACAGATGCATTTATTATAAACAATAATAAAATAGCTTTGTTATTATCAAACTGAATTTCTCCTTGTGGGGATTGAGAAAATGAGGTTTCTTTAGCACATTGTGGGGACATTTGGTCCCCATATACATAACCCACACCAGCATAACCTGCTGTGACCCCAACGCCTTCTGTGTGGACTGTGTGTGTGCAGTGAAGGGGGTGTGGAGTTATTGCGTAACGGGGCATGGGGGTGGGGGGGGCACTGTTTGATGGCTCTTCAGGTCCAGTGAAGATGGATTACATGCCTGACTTTGAAACAGGACAGAGGTTCTCCAGCTTACAGTTCTGTGATGGTTGTTGTTTCCTGTTCCTTAGTCCGGAGCATAAGCTTGGCATCTACCAAGAGGGGAGGGGTTACAGGGAGTGGGGGGCAAATGGCAATGGCAATGCCATTTGACACATTATGCACATGCAGTATCCGGTATCCCTTGGTCGCAGACCATCTCTGTACTTGAGTTGATGGAGCTGTACCAGGGCTCCAGGTGGACATCTGCAAGGACTCAGACTGGGCAGAATGGGAGGAAGCGGCTGTTGATGCAGGTGTCAGCCACTATCTAACCTGGTCAGACTGGGCTTGAGCCTCAAGATGGACACAGAAAACACAGACAGACACACACACACACACACACACATACAGATAGACACGGACACGCACACACACACACACACACACACACACACACAGAAATACACACAGACACACACAGACGTTTCTATTAATCTATTCAGTCTATTCATCTTTGTGGGGACTCTCCATTCATTTCTATGGGCAAAACCCAAACCTCAAAAAGTAACAAGCTTTACCTCCACTCAGCCCTAACATTAACCATAAGTATCCAAACAAAACACAAGACTTTTGGAATTTTTACTTTTTTGATTGCAGTCACAGATTTTAATAAAACTGAATTTCCCCTTGTGAGAATTGAAAGAAATGGTCCCCACAACATCCACATAAAATAACAGATTTTTATTAAATTGGGACACCTGGTCCACCCAACATAACACATACATGCCCCCCCCCCCACATCCACACAGGTACCACGAGTCATGAGATGCTTTTTAGTCGATTCGACTTTCATCAGAGTGATTCCACTCAAGACTGCGTCAAGTTCTTCTGTGTGTTTGTCCCATGTGTTGAAATTACAACCAGCTTAATAACTGAATGAATGTCAAAGACACAAACACATACAGCGATGGAATCGGCAGGAATCCCCTACACAAGAAGCGCTCGTTTGTATAGCACTATCAGCTGCATGCATATCTATCCACTCCTTTTATTCCTGCCACTCCCTCACTCTCTGCCTCTCTGTCTCTCTCCATCTCTCTCCCCCCTCCCTCTCTCCCACTCTTCCTCCCTCTGTCTGATTGATGGTTCAGATGAACATTAAAACCCCTCTCCCTGCCTGTACTGAAGCTAATGCTTCTGAGGGCTCTGTTACTTCATCTAGCAGCGATAGCTTTCCTGGGGGGGCAACACAGGAATCGATAATGAGCGTGCCCCCACCCCTGTTACCCCATCCACCCCCCCCCCCCCCCCCCCCCCCACACACACACACATCTTTCTGGGACACTGCTTAGCAGCAATTTAAGATGCATTTGCATATTGAAAAATAATTAAAACAAACATAGCAGCGACACCAAACCGACTTGCTGGGAGAGGGAGGCAGAGGGGCCGTGATGAACCGTCTTGGAGAGTGAAAAATGTCTACGGCGCGAGGTTTAATCGCGATGTCGGGCCTCCGTCATGAATCTTGGAATTATACCTCTTTCATTTGTCACTGCTGGTGGGTGACATTTTTTTTTGTGTCCCATGGTTTTTTCTTAACAACTTGTTTTTGTTAAAGAGCAGCTTTATAAGTGCTGAGACAGTGAATAATAGGCAAGCGGGAGGCCGCAGAGGAGGCCCAGGGGGTGGCAAGGTGGAGCAGGGAAGGCTGGGACTTAGGGGCCCTCGGAAGCAGGGAGAGCCATCGCAGTCGTTCCTTTTCGGGCAGGCGGCTGGGAGGACGCCCCATCGCAGTCGTTCCTTTTCGGGCAGGCGGCTGGGAGGACGCCCCATGGCAGTCGTTCCTTTTCGGGCAGGCGGCTGGGAGGACGCCCCATGGCAGTCGTTTCTTTTCGGGCAGGCGGCTGGGAGGACGCCCCATCGCAGTCGTTCCTTTTCGGGCAGGCGGCTGGGAGGACGCCCCATGGCAGTCGTTTCTTTTCGGGCAGGCGGCTGGGAGGACGCCCCATGGCAGTCGTTTCTTTTCGGGCAGGCGGCTGGGAGGACGCCCCATCTCAGTCGTTCCTTTTCGGGCAGGCGGCTGGGAGGATGCCCCATGGCAGTCGTTTCTTTTCGGGCAGGCGGCTGGAAGGACGCCCCATCGCAGTCGTTCCTTTTCGGGCAGGCAGCTGTAAGGACGCCCCACTGAGGACAGGTCCCATGGAGTGACAAAGTGCTGGATGGAGAAATGGGAAAAGTGACCTGCTATCCGTCTGGGCGGCGTTTGAAGGGCTGAGATGAAAGCGCAGCTCCTCCTGCCGCTTCTGACACTCTGAGGGGGCACGGTGAGGACCACACTGGCAAACCCACTGGGTGAAAGGGAACGGGGGGGCAGAGGGGTCCTGTGGTCGTGCCCTTAACAATGGCATTTTAACAAGGCGGTGATTATGGAGATGTACTGTTTGTATACCCTGCTTAATAGGTCCGTAATAATAATAATAATAATAATTATAGAGCCATATTATTTTGTGATGGGGTTTCTTAGAAGGATGTTTTAGTCTCATAATAAGACCTTCTGAGGTTGGATTGGAGGACGTCTCACACGGGTCTCTGAAGCGGACAGGGCTGCTTTGCTTGAGAATCTCCCAGCGAATTGTCTTCATTTCCTCTGTGACAAAAAGGCGAGACTCCCCACACACCGCAGAGCAGAGATCGCAAACCAGGGATGGCCGGGGGGGGGGGCAGGGGGGTTGCTGTCCTGACCTCCGTCTGTGACGATGCGGGTGAGCGGTCCTGCAGTTAGCGGGTGGTCGTTAATAGATCTGAGTCGTTTTCATATCCCCCCACCACGGGATTCTGCTATCTCCTTTTCCTCCCAATGGTTCTGATTCTGGTCCTGGCTTGACCTGTGTTCCTGTGGGTTTTGTATATGTCCTATTTAGGGGGGAGAGGTTACTGCTGGGGCCCTTCCTGCAGCATAAGATGCTGGGGCCCACTACCACTCAGAGCCCGAGGATAGAGCCCGGCTTAGCCCCAGTGTAAGTCCGGATAAAGCAGGTCAATGGGATGGGGGGGTGTGGGGGGTGGTTGGAGGGTGTTTGGTGGCTATATGTCATTTCATATGAGCCAAGGTGTTAATTAGACACGATCAAGGACAACAGGAGTGATGTGGGGCTGGTGAGCGTGTCTCCCCGTTTCTACCCCTCTACTACTGGATCCACGTTAAAATATAGCGTCATAGCAGGGGGAGGGGGGATATTTATATTGCTTATCTATCATTTATCACACACTTATCATAGTGACTTTCAAGTCATGCAAAGAGCACTGTGGATGGCGAGATGGCTTTTAAAAGGACACAGAGGCCAGACAGAACCTCTCTGGCAAAATGTACGTGCTGATGAATGTTTTTATATATAGATACATGCATATACACTCAAAAGGGGAACTCTATGAGGTGCAGCTATGAGCTTAACTACGGCAAAGAACTCAGCGTTTGGTTCAGACAACAGGGGAATCAGTGACTGGGAGGGTGGAGGGGGGGTAAGAGGTCTCTGGGTTCACCGCATCGGCAGTCTCATTTCCAGAACTGTCCATTGAAAGCCCCCCCCCACCCCCAGATGACCTTTCTGACCCCATAAGAGTGAGCAGTCAACGGCCAGTTAAACGCCTCATTCACACAGTGATCATCACCTGAAACACACACATCCAGATCACTGACAGTCAAACACACTTCCTGGGCGGCTGACGAGGGCATTCTTCACTGTTCCGGGTCGTTTACCGCGTCGTTTATTATTTGGCCGGTCAGGAAGAGTGGGGCAGGAGTATATAGCTTTGTGAAGAGACATCTCTCTGTGCCTGATGGTCCTTTTCAATGTGTAAGAGTGCGTATCTTCATAAAGTGCTATTTGTTAGTGTGTTACGCTATGTTTCAGTGTGTAGAAGTCTGTATCTTTATGAAGTGATATTTATTGGTACAGTTGAGTGGTACAGTTTTAACATGTTACAATATGTCTTTGTGAAGTGGTATTTATCAGTGCGCGAGAGTATTCGCAGTGTGTAAGATAATCTGTTGGTGAAGTGAGATTTGTCAGTTACCATATTATTCAGTATGTAAAAGTGCAGGATTTGCATCAAGTGCAGTATTATAATGTGCCTTGGTTGAAATGGTATTTGTCAGTGTGTTATGGTATTTTGCAAGGTGTAGAAGTATGTCTTCATGAAGTCATATCAGTTTGTTACAGTATGATTCTGCATGTAAAATTGCATGCTTTCCTGCAATGTTATTTATCAGTATGTTGTGGTATTTTGCAGTGTGCTGGAATGTGTCTTTGTGAAGTGGTATTGATCAGTGTGCTACAGTACTTTGCAGTGCGTAAGGCGATGGTTTTTCTTGAGGTGAGATTTATCAGTGTGTTATGGTACGCTGCAGTTTGAAAGGCCATGTGCCGTCCTGAAGCTGTAGCCATTGGTGCGTAACAGTACGTCTCAGTGTGAAGCTATGCCTTCCTTCAGCATGGTGTATTAAGAAGCAGCTCCTAGCCCTGGACAGGGTTCTACCGCTCAGTCATGGTGACAGTTGCCTGTCATTTTGAGTGGTAAGACAAGCGGACGTGTGGAGTGCGACTCGCGAACAAGCTCACGTCCTGGGTTAAAACGAGGTAGGCGGAGTGGTGTGGAGCACTACCTGGTACGCGTCTGTAAAACAAGCCGGCAGTAAACAAAGCGTGAATAATTCATGGCCGCTGAAGAGCATTCTGGCCTTGTAAGTCACCATGTATGAGTTAGTCGGCTAAGAAAATATATGAATAAATATTGCAGGCTCTCAGGCATTGGGAGCGGAAAGACTTTCGCGGAGACTAACCGATGTTCATACAGACGAGGCCCTGTATGGCGTGGAGTGTCTCCTCGGCGAGAAGATCAAGGCCACGTTAGGGTGAAGAGGAGCATTTTGGAGACTGACACGTGTCTTCCTGCCTGGCTGTTTGCTAGTTTGACAAGTGAGAATTTCTCCCTCTCTCCATCTCCCTCTCTCTCCAGCTATCACTCTTCCCTCCCCCCCCCGCCCAGCTTTTCTCTCTCTCACTGTTGCATCCGGAGGAGTGTGAAGCTCGGTTTTATGTACAAACTCTACAGATAAAAGAGGATTCATGGGCCGTGTCTGGTGACACAAGGAGGGGCTCCTGTGTTTGTCTGTGGCCTCACCGGGAAATCGCTGGTGCTGAATGGCCCGTTTGTGGGAAGGAGCTCGGGGTCTGGACCCTGCTGACCCAGCTGGCGCCTGGAACTGGCCTGGAGGGGGTGGGGAGTGTAAACGGGTCTGGGGCACCCTGAATGCCAAAAGGCACGTGGCACAACATCAAATTCCCGATTTTGGTGTTCGGAGGCTTGCGAAGCCCATGGCCATTAGTGCTGATGCGTCACCTTAGTTTCACCGGTTTTCACAGAGGAACAGAAGAGGTTTGGAGAGCGCGGGTGGCACAGCTGGCCTCTCCGGAGTTCCCGGTGCTAAAAAAGACGTTAACGGAAGAGGGCCGCTGGCAAGCCCCACATTCCTGGGCTGCCCCTCTCCCTGCCGGCGTCTGACACCCCTGACTGACAGCTCTGCTTCCGTCTCCGTGTCTATCGCCCCGCGGCGGGGTGACTAACAGGCAGAAATATCCCATAAACCGTTACCGTGCGTGGCGGTGCCGCCGACGGGCCCCACATACCGCCTCGGTACTTGTTTGGGGAGCCATTCGCCCGGATGACCTCCCGTGCTGTGACAGCCCTGAGACACAGAACGGTCAGATCCGTCAGGAGCTAAAGTCTGGAACCAAGTAGCTGCTCAATTGAATTACGGCCACAGAGACATCAGCCTTCATTTTTAGCATCTGAATGGTAATCTGGCTACACATGTATGCAAAAACGCATTATGCATACATGCTATTCTACAGGACGAATGGTACCGTGAAATTAAGTTTACTGCTACCTTTGTGAAAGCAAGATATCACCTTTAATGGTCTAATTAGTGTGAGCCTCTGTCACTTTCAGTTTAGCCAGTTTGCATTCCAAGGTATATCATTGGCCAAGCCGGAGAGTGATGCGAAAGCTGCCGGCGAATTGAATCACTGTTTACGACAAATTGAACATGACAATAACAATACAGAGGCAGAGCGGTCATGGTATGGATGATGATATGAGGATTAATAATGATTAATAGTTACAGCGGTTGCAAAACGAGGCTGGGTCTTGCCTCTTTCACACACTCTCTCTCTCTCGCTCTCTCCGTCTGTGTCTCATTGTCTGTTTCTGTAAGACTGAGATGTGAATCATCATCTAACTTCCAGGAGCATAATTGAGTCCTTTCTTTCCTGGTGCTATTTAGACCTGATAGCACAATTTACAGCCAAATGGTAAAACACTTTAAGAATAGAATCAAAATGAAAGAAAATGAGTTTTATCCTCCGTAAACCCTTTTAGCTAGTCTCAGTGGACTGAGCAGCGGAAGGTAGGAGCACAGGACAGACTCGCAGAGAGAGCTCCTTCCCATTGTGCACCAGGATTGTTAGGCAGTCACACAGAGTGTCTCTCACTGCTGCTGTCGCTTTCCCAACCCTGGCTTACAGGACTACATCTCGGTGAATTTAGTGGTGTGCAACCAGGTGAGCTCGCAGGAACACATCTAGCTGACTTTTCTATTGCCAGTTGAGCTTAGAGGAACACATCTAGGTGATTTCGCAGGTCTATGACCAGATGAGCTCACAGGAACACATCTAGGTGAATTTGCATGTCTATGACCAGATGAGCTCACAGGAACACATCTAGGTGATTTTGTAGGTATATGGCCAGGTGAGCTCACAGGACCACATCTAGGTGATTCCGCACATCTATGGCCAGGTAAGCTCACAGACGCACATCTAGGTAATTTTGCAGGTCTACGACGAGATGAGCTCACTGGGGCAAATGTAGGTAATGTCGTTGATCGATGGCCAGGTGAGCTCACAGGAACATATATAGGTGATTTTGCAGGTTTCTGGCTAGGTGAACTCATAGGAGCACATCTAAGTGATCTTGCTTCTCCATCGCCAGGTGACCTCACAAGGGCATAGCTAGGTCATTTTGCAGGTTTATGACCAGGTGAGTTCACAGGAGCACATTCCTGTTACCTTGCTAATACATTTCCTGGAGCACCTCTCAGTTATAGAGCCAGAGAGACCAGCTACAGAAAACCCGCTATTCAGAAAGGCCAAGACAGCCCATTCTTCAGTTTTGATCACTGCTGCCTGACCGATCTCCTGAGCTCCAGAAAGGTTTCTCAAGCACGTTTCACCACCACAAGCATCTCCTGCTCTGATTGTTCAAAAAAACCTCGAAAACCTGCATTCTTTCTTGGAAGATTGTTTTCTTGAGTTAATTTTATTATTTGGTTTGGTTTTTATATTAAAATGGTGTGAAATTAAAAATATCGCCTTTGTAAGGAAATATCTGTGGTGATAGATCCTGCAAAAGCAGCTATATCCTCCTTTAGGGGAGTCTGTGAAAAAAATGTGTCGCACATTCTTATGTGGCTTAAGCAGTTTATTTGGAGCAAGACACACTCACTGCAATTAAACTGCAAACACTATTTGGCTTCTTGCAGAAATCCGCAAGTTTTATACGGGTAATGTCATTTTCTTCAGGACAACCTTGAGTGGCATTGAAATCCCAATTAAACTGTAATGGTTTTACAAAATTAAAAAAAAAAAGTAAAACACAGTTGAAATCTTATGTTAAACACCCCAAGGCGATTATTTAATAATTAGATAATGTAATCACTTCCTGTCACTGTTTATTGTTCATTTCATTAAATCAATGTTTACTTTGGAACAATTAGTTTGTAGTTGTTGTTGTCTTTGGTTGACCTTTTTCACATCCTCTAACCTCCATGCATGAGGAAACTGGCCAAAAGGGGACATTCGGAGGGATGAGCCCTTGTCACAAGGGACATGCTGGTCCCCTGGTCTGGGACGGCTTCCTAATTACCTTGGAAATGACCTGGCGAAGGCAGTGGGGTCCCAGGACACATTTCCCACCAGACATCTTACTTTCTTTAAGTGCTCTGCCACAACATTGAATACTGCTCTGTATCACAAACCTCACATTTGATTTTATTATTTATTTATCTTTTTTTGCTTCTTTGGGCCTTTTAATCATGGCTGAGCTCCATTACAGAAGCAGATCCCAAACACGCCAAGCTTTTGAAAATATTTTTCATTTCCTGTCTTCTACGTGGGCTGGTCATCATCTGTTCCCTCTCCCTGTCTGTAAAAAAAAAAATTTAAAAAAATACTGGCCTGCTAAATAAAAAAAGACCTAAATTCAGAACCCAATCAAAGGGAGGCCTCCTACGAAGAAGAACAAAATAATGAATGCATTTTTTAAAGAAGTATATTTGCATATCTTTATACAGCACCAAGGAAAACAGCCTGCAGTCAATGGTCCTGCAGATGTGGTCATTTCCCCTCAAGCAAGAAGCAGGAAGTGGCCGAGTCCATGCTGGGTTGTCTGACTCAGGTGGATGTGATTCCAGGGATGGGAGAAGAATCAGGGCACATCTTCGCTCCTGATGGGGGGGGGGGGGGGGGGTACAAATATACACACATTAGAATCAGTTGCCTGTAAATGTGAGTGTACGTGTGCATGTGATGCTCTGTCGGGAATCTGTCCACAAAGACAGTAATATTGTTTAGGTGACTTGAGAGTCTGCCTGAATAAAAATTAAAATTAACAGGAAAAAAAGCAGCTGAACCCACCAGCCATTTGCTCTTGCTATACGCCTCTGACACGGGCTGCTTTTGTTCACTTGCTCTTGCAGTTTTTAAATTAGTTTTTCATTTCTGCTTTCAAGAAACTTTGAAGAAACAGTTTAGGAATTTCATTTCACATCTCAGTATGCTTGAACACTAGTAGTATAGTGTACATCTTCAGAAATACAGTGTACGCCATAAGCAGTGCATTGTACTTCTTCAGCAGTGCAGTGTACATCTTAAGCAGTGCATTGGACTTCAGCAATGCAGTGTACATAAGAAGCACAGTAGGCTTCTGCAATGCAGTGTGCTTCTTAAGCACTGGTGTGCAGTTCCTCAGCAGTGCAGTGCACTTCTTCAACAGTGTTGTTTACATCTTTAGAAATGTAGTGTATTATTGTATTGGCAACTGCCAAGAAATTTTCCCCGCATATGTCAAAGCCTGCCAAAGAACACCGAAATGGACACTTAAAATCAGACAGAAAAAAAACAAACGAATCCATCCTCTGCAGCTTCTGTTCTCGCAGCACATGGGTGTCTGTTTCTGACTCATTGACCAGTGCTGAGGGTCACATGCTGGGTGGCTGAACCTCGGGCCCCCAGAACTTACTTTTCTACTGTTTTTCTTGCTTCTTCTCCTCTGTTGACATTTGGGCTTCTTCCAACCCTCAGACTTTCACCAATAACCACTGTTTGGCTTGTAATGATATTCTTTACAAATCTTATTTAACAGGGAAAGGCACTACGTTCTCCTAACTTTTTAAAACAAGTATATTTTTTAATGTAATGTTATTTTTCTTCCTACAACAATCTCCTTTATTACCATCCTGTTTCATAATATGTGGCAACACAGTGGATCTGCCGCTCTGCACAGTGCACCAAGGTTCTGACCTGAGACACTTCTCGGTCTGTGACACGCCCCTGTGAGTCACGCCTGCCTGACCCTCTCATCTCCTGCTTGGCCTGAGGGAGGCGCTGTTGTTGGTCATTTTAGCAGTTTTTCCCATGTCTCCGAATGGATGCTCCGATAGTGCGGCACCACTGACCCAGATCTCAGATGTGCGCCGATCCACAGGATGTAGGACGTGTATGTAAGCTCACAAACACATTACACCGGGAGTATTAGGAATCAATATGCAGGGTCTTCTCAGTACAGTCCTTAAGGGCAGCAGACCTTCACATGTGCTTGTGCATATGTGTGAGCACTCATAACATATATGGAGATAGGAGCTGGCTGAATTTGTTTTTGGTCTACCCCACACCATGGTAATCCCGGTAAGTGCCCTGGTAACCATGACAGCATCCCTGTCAGCCAAGTATCTGTCACCTGCTGCTATGATTTCACTTAGCTGGATTCAGCTGGATGAGCACAGTTTTACCTGCCTGTGCACCTGCAGTTTCCCCTGGCTGTGCACCTGTGAGTTCACCTGGCTGTGCACCTGCAGTTTCCCCAGGCTCTGCACCTGTGAGCTCATCTGGCTCTGCCCCTGCAATTTCCCCTGGCTGTGCACCTGTGAGCTCATCTGGCTCTGCCCCTGCAGTTTCCCCTGGCTGTGCACCTGTGAGCTCACCTGGCTGTGCACCTGCAGTTTCCCCAGGCTCTGCACCTGTGAGCTCACCTGGCTGTGCACCTGTGGTTTCCCCTGGCTGTGCACCTGTGAGCTCATCTGGCTCTGCCCCTACAATTTCTCCTAGCTGTGCATCTGTGAGCTCACCTGAATTAGAAATAGAATAATAAATAGTTGTACTTATTTCAGCACCGCAGTGATGATCGTAGGGGCAAGATCGGTTTTGCATTGACAGTCTCTCTTTTGACCCTGAGACATTGCAGCGCTCCGAACACTTTTTATTTAAGAAGATAATCTCGTATGTGAGTCGTGCACAGAGAGAGGAGGGTAGCATGGTACCCTGACGACCCACACTGTTGTCATGGCAATGACATGGCGGGGGCATAATGTATAGAAGCACGTGTACGCAACACTTAGACCTTGCCAGAACAAATGGCATCCGTCTCCTGGCGGTCTCCTAGGGGCGGTGTGGCGAGCGCCCACGCACACACCGAACATGCGGAACCAGAGGTTCCCGCCGGTGTGGAGCGCAGGACCCACCCACGCGCCACGTCATCGACACGTCTAAAACAAACACCACCAGCACAGCGGTCATCCTCCCTCACCTCTCTTTCCTCCTCTCATTTTGTTCTGCCGTAATTACTATTTGGGCTGTGATAACGGACTATGGATTCTCACACCCTATTAACCACAACTAATAACATAATAAAAGCCAAACAAACATGAACACCGCTCTCCCGTGCCCTTTTCCTAATACGTGACTCTTACGGTATTCCTGTTCTTTCGGCTTTCAGACGCATTCGTCCCGGTGGGCAGGGAACAGGTTCCCCGTAGCGGTACACGGAACCCACCCCTGCTTCGCGTTCAGTCCCCGCACTCCCCTGGCACCTCAGAGGACGGGACGCCCTTGCACGTGGGCCGACGCCCTGGCCCGTTAATGCCCACTCGTGAGGGGAAAAGGCGTCGGGTTGTGAGACAGACGACTGTATTCTCGCAAGACAACGAGGCAATTATTTATCCCTGATTGGAGTGAGGACAGGAGCAAGGGGTTTATGTCACAATACGGTCCTGTAAAGAGCTGAACATTCCCTCCCAGTTTCCTTCATGAATATCAAACGACGGGGCCCTGTTGTTGCTCACCAACGCAGAGGAAAAATTACAGCTGTATTTCTTTATTTGCATTACCTGTAATAGGCGGTGTATTGTGTGTGGTATTTATTACGGCAGTGCAGGCGGGCGGTGGTAAACACACGCTGATTTACTGCTGTGCCACATCAGGCCCCCTAAATCACACACCATCATTCTCTGTGAGTAAAGAAAGAACATGGTTTGTTTCCCATTTTCATTACTCAACGAGGTCTCTGATCTCAAATATCCATCAGACTGGAATCGGGAGGTTCAGACCCTGGGCCGGACCACCCCTCCAACCCACTGCCAGGCGAGGATGAACCAGCTGAGCTTGACCCTCCGTCTCAGCGTTGGACCACCAACTCTCCAAGCTTCTGCTCAGGTTCATGTGCTATAGAAATCCTGGGGCAGAACATCTCAGTTCTGGAGATACTACAGAGCCAGGCCGTCCAGTTTGTGTCCGATCCCGTCGCGAGCTGCAGAACACCTGTGTGCACCTTTACAGTTTGTCCTGGGCAATACGGGCATGCGACTGACACGTAGCCAGGACGGTTTGTTTCGGATCGGTTGTACGTCAGCCTCCTCGCTGCGATGCTGCTGCTCGGGGTTCAGGCCACCAGTGTGTGTTTGCCGTCAAAAAAGCTGCCTGGAGGAGATGGGCACCACCCCAGACATGACACGTAGTCCCCGCAACTTCAAGCGGCCGGGTGTATATATAGCAGGGGAATGCTAAAATCTAGCGGAAAATGGAAGGGTGAACTTAAAATATTCAGTTTACCCATGATCCAATTTTATTGGGCTTTGGCATGATTTGTGCTGGGATTCCCAGAGGAAATAAATACTTTGATTAATGTAATCCTGGGGTAGGAGGTGCAACGCACCCACCCCCCCTCCCCGGGGGAACGGGTCCTGTTTGACAAACAAAAACACAGCAGCGACTGTGGCAGGCTACACACCTCGTACACACGCACGCACAAATATACACGTGCACACACAAACAGACACACAAACACACCCATGTTTGGTCACCAGCTGCCTATAGATTCTCTGCTCTTAAGGGGCCGGAACCTGTATGGTGTTAATGGCATAGTCTTTGGAGATCTTACATCAAGATTCTACATTTGTGCATAAATTTGACCATTTGGAAGTACACTACAAAAAAAAAAGCATGTGTGTACACAAACACACACACACACACATGTGTGTGTGTCTATATATATATTTCATAAATATAATTTTTTCTTTAATTTCACTGGCGTATCGCGACTGCCTAAAGTTGGGAAAAAAATGCATCGATTCTGCAAGGGTAGCTGCGGAGCAGTGCATATTGTCCTGTTATTGCTAGGGAATAATCTATGTGAGGAGATCAGTACGGCTCTCAGATCCAATGAGAGGGTCTTTATGCTGCTTCACGGTGGAGGATGAGGGTGAGAGGACGGCCAGCACGAGGCAGCCACGTCTGGGGGCTAGAGAAAAGGACCTCTTCATGGTGCCTCTGACCCTGCCACTCAGGCGAACATCATGCCTTTTGTCTGCCCTGACGGCTTCAGAGCAGTCCGTTCCGCGCCACGCCCATCTCCTCCTGCGCGAGCTGGCGAGCCCCCGCCTTGCCAGAAGGGTCCCGGGACTGCATGTGGGGCTTGTCGGTTGTGCTCTTTCCTGCGACTGTTTTCCGAAAGGCACTTGCACAGACGCCTTGCCCTTCACAGTGGGTCCGGTTAACTCCTGACCGTGCGCAGTACGAGCTACAGCAGCGCATCTCACACTTTGAGCGCTAATGTGGACAAACACAATGGCTGTGTAGTTCACGGCATGGATTCACAAGGAAAACAGATGTGTCTTGTAAAACAATCACCGCTTAAAACCTAGTCTGTGTAAATGCACACTGCATTACCTAAACATAACATTACGTCACATGTTTCATTCTCTCCACATATACTCTCCAGTCACCGTTTATGAAAAATTATGATATTTACATTGATTTCCTACTATACAAAAAGAACCCAATCAATAGAGGACAGTTGCAACGGTTATAAATAATTTAGGATTTACCATTATATTGGCACGGAAATATCATATCAGCGATTTCCAAGGTAAATTACTGTCTGCACGTGCAGCTTTGAACTTTGCTCTTCATCGTAGACTGCCGCAGAGATTACAAAAAATAATAATAATAAATAATAATAAATTGGCATATAGTCTTATACAAACGAGCGTGGCACTGCACTGAACTATGGTATTTTGTATTGTCAAAATGAGCAATCCTGGTTATGTGTGATGTATTCTACATACGTGCTTTTAATGAATAGGGTACATTACCATTAAACTGTTGGATGTTATAAGCTGTTCTAAATCAATTTCATTAGGCCTACCGTGAACGCAGAACACATGCTATTAACGTGTTGCCTGATTAGCATATATGTGGACCAAGTGAGCGGTATAAATAATACGTTCTTTAAGTGTAATTAAAACTTGTGTGCTGGTAATTAAATTAAAAAATTTAATATCAGCTATTCCACTTGATTAATTTTATTTTACCCTGGTAGACTTTAATTTCGGCTGCAGGTTTCAATGATAATAAATTAATTAAACTGATTGTAAATCAGCTGAAACATTTTTAAAATGAACATAACAAGCCATTAGCTGCTATGGTATGTTTCTCTGCATCTAAGACGTCAGGAGAGGAGAGAAATTAAACATTAAGGAATAAAGAAGTAGTGGTTTCCAGTAGTAGCGTGGTCCGTTAATTCTATTCTTTAGCGTCCGGGAAACCCCACTTAAAAATTAATTTTATGCTACTGCCAGTTCACAAGCCTCTATGCTTTGGATTTTAAGTCGCATAATACGGTAGAGAGAGCACGTTGGTTATATCTATGGAAGGCTGTACTTTTAAATGGAGATATTTAATCGATTAACCTGCATGTAAAATATAAGTCGTGTGTGTGTGTGTGTATATATATATTCGTCATTCAGTGTTCCGTCTTAATATTAACTTTGTGTCTGTTTCTGTGTGATTTACGTCTGTTTTAGACCAGTAAAGCAAATTTGCAGCACCTGAACCGTGTTTTTGTCATCCTTAAGCTGTTATAAGAGCGCCGCCGTCGTGATGATTTCCATGTTACTTCTGCTGGTTTTACGGGTTTCTGGGGCTAGTCATTTACACACACAGAGACGCAGGGGCGCGCTATATATATATATATATATATATATATATATATATATATATATATATCCTCCACATTCATAACATTTTTGGAACGCCGACTGATTTTTAAAATCTGATTGAAATACTTGTAATTTAAATATGCAAGACACATTAAAGGCCACTTTATTAAAAGAAACATGATATGGGAAATATTTAACTAAATTGAAATAAATGTGTGCTAACGTGGAGCTTTTGTAATAATAGTAATTTATGTAATCAGGATGATTGATGACATTGTACGTTTTTTTTCTGAAGTCAAGTCTCCATTTTATTCACATTTAATTTGAAAAATAAAGGGATATTTTGTTTGCTTGCGTTTTAAGGTAACTTAATAATAATAATAATAATAATAATGTATTTAATTATATTTTTAAACCATAATGTAAACGCCAGAAACAGAACTATAAAGTGTTTTGTGATTACATGCCTGCTACAGTAATTGCTTTATAAATAATGACATAGTTATCTTAGTTGTCTTACCATCAGTTTGGATTTTTGATTAATAATAATATACTCATCAAAGCCAGAATTACCACAAGAAGATAAAAATAGGCTACCAATTTTATATTTGCGGTACATACTTATTTATTGGTTTGTTTTGGGGCGTTTTCCGGTAGTTCACGAACGTTTCATCTAAGTCGCCTTTGCCAAAATAAATAAATAAATAAACAGATATGCAAATCGATAGACAGATAGATAGATAGATAGATAGATAGATAGATAGATAGATAGATAGGTGAAATAATCTGTCAGAAACTACCGAGTCCAAAAATGACTTACCGAAGTTAAGCTCGCAAGTAAGTGCGACCCCTGCTGGACATAAAGCCCCCCCCCCCCGCCCAAACTTAGAGAGGAATTGATTTAAGAATCGGAAAGTTATCGGCTGCACAGACTGATACATCTGCAGCTGGGCACCTTCGTGTCGCACATGATCTTCCAGGTAAATGTAGTTCTGGTTTTAACCAAGAGTATTGGTGGTCAGTTTGGCTGTCCGCGAGATCATCTTGGCTTCTCCGCGCCCCTTTCATCTCGACTCCAGTGCACAAACATATAGCTTAATGCGACTAGTGTTTCCTCTTTTATTCGGCTCACCATGGCAACTGAAATGCGGGGTTTAGAAATGCCTCCCCATCAATGAACCAAAGATCTTGGTGGGGCTGTGCGAGGTAGCATCTGTGCGGGCGGGGGGAGGGGGGGGGCAGTCCACACGAAAGTTGACCCGTGACAAAAACAATAAATAAACGCCGAAACTGAACAAAATCTTGATCAGTTAGAAAATCGTACTCGAAAACGATAAAATGCCGTAACGCCACCCTTTATAGCCTACTGTCATGCATGCACAGCAAGCTTGCCTGCTGTCATTCAGGCATTTATAAAACGTGTTAAAAACCTGTTTTATCTCTTCAAACTGACTTCGTAGGCGTAGGAGGTTCTTAAAGCACTATCATGCCATTCCGCTTTTATACGGTGTACATAATCGTCTTTAATACAATTTATATTTCATACAGATTATATAGTAATAAGACCTAAATAAACATGAAATGGTCTATTCACTTGTTCGTATACAGATATTTTCCGGTGTTTATTTAGTCTGTGCGAATAGTTACATAACTGAACGTGAAATTCTATCCAGTGTTACAATTTTATTAATGCGTTTCATCGCTTACCTAGGCAAACATGTACATAAAGTGGTAGATTAGTGCTGAGTTGTGGTTAGTCTAGTTACTAAACTTCAAAACTAAGTTAAAGCGCAGCCGCAATGAATCAATATATGTAAAGGCCTTGAAATCCACTTGTATTCTGCTTCTCCAGAGAATTCAACCGAGGGGTGTCCTGCTTAGATTTGATTGATTGCGCTTTCCCCCAGTGCACCTTCACTACAAAACTGTGCTGCTTAACCGTCTGTTCACTATTTATAAACCCCAGTCTCGAAGCGAACGCGTCTATTGATTTTTGGTTTTAAAAAGCAAAATATACTACTTTTTTTGTTTCAGGCCTCTAACGACATCGTTTATTCCAATAATGACTTTCCCCAATTCCGAGAATGTCATACATTGTCACATGTAAGTGCCTGTGGTCGTGTGTATTTGCATGCGAATGTGTGTGTGTGTGTGTGTGTGTGTGTGTGTATATATAAATATATATATATGCGTAAATGTATGCATAATGTGAAAAGTTGTCAATATGACAATAAGAATATGTGCAAGATTCCGATAATAGGCGTATATGTCGATCGCTGGATCTCGAATGACCGCGGTATATATCACAGTAATAGGAATTTATCAACTTACCCCCCTGAAGATCCAGGAAAATGCAAAAAATACGAAGGGCTCAATATCTGTTTAGTTGGAACTGGTGCACTCTTCCCTCCATGCTCTGAAACGGTCCTTCCTAAGATTTTCCTTTCCTCTGACTCAACTGAGCTGAGCTCTCCTCCGCTCAGCTATTATTTTCACTAAAATATATGAAAATTTATGCAAATGAAAATCAGCACTAACTGTTCCTCTCTTGTTATACTTGGGGATTTTTTTCTCTTTCTGTTTTTTGCATACAAAACAGATGAACTCCACAGCAGGGAACAAGGAGACCCTAAAAATAAACAAATAAATAAATAAACATATCACTTTAAAGAAAAATACTAAAAAGCTGAACGTGAAACCGTGAAGGTTTGAAAATGTCTCCCCTCCCCCCCTACTCTTTTTTGTACTGTTTTGGAAGAAATGACTTTCCAAGTCTAGCTCTCACGCGTGTGAGGCCCTTTGAAAGCGTCCTCTGTGCGACTCACAGCAGTAATTTAGACAAAATCCTCACTGTATATTAATGAATAAGACGGCCCATGGCACCGGCCCTATCCTCCCCATTCAATGTAAACAAATCCACGAGGCTCACACGATTTTTGAGTCGTTTCCAAATTAAATCTGTTGGGAAGAAAAAAAAACAGTATTCTGGCTTCAAGTGTTCAAACGACTGCACCTGGATATCTAGGTTTAATTCAATGAAACGTGTGTTGGACCTTTCGGGTGAGGAAGGGTGGCGGGGATTTTTTGGAACGACATTTATTACGAAAATCATTAGTATGTTATTACAATCGCCCCCTATTAAACCTACAAATGTAAGGGGTTTCCTCGTAATTTTGCACGCCGAAAGTGGGAAGGTCTCCCTGGCTGTCGAACAATGACTGGATTGACTGTGGTGTAACGTTCACGTGGACGTTATGCTCATCTGCGCAGCACGAAAATGTAGCATTTCGAGATTGCGAAGCGTATTTAAGTTCAATCGGCTTAGTAGGGGGTTGTCATGTAGACTTCCCGACGAACCACAACATATATCGACGGTATAGCTGCCTTTAAATATGAAAAGTTTTAGGCTTGATACTGGCGGATTTCGTTGGGGGGAGACATAAAGCGGGGCTGTTTCCATGCAAATCCCCCGGGACTGCCCATTTCGCCCTTGTTTGGGTTGCCACTTTCTCTTTTTCTGTGGTTCAGTGAGGTCGCCTGTGCGCCGGTTTCCGCTTGGAAGCATCTCCCAAAACCTGCATTCTCTGTTAACTCCAGAGAAGCCGGAGCGTTGATGGTTAATGTTAAACAAGCCGGATGTGGCAATCTATATATTACAGCGTAATTCAGTTTCAGCGTGTGGTGTCTTTGTTTGAATCCGTTATGCTGAAAAGCGCGTGATTAACAGTATGCATCAACAATGACAATAATGCTTTTCGTACCCATTTCCAAATATTTATAAAAAGAATATGTATTTAATATATGATATAGTCTTTGTTTAACTTTTACAACATTAATATGTCTTCCCCAGATGACAGAAATTTATCTAATAAACATTTCAGATTCCGCTTTATGTTTCGCGACACCGAAGCATGGTTCGTTGTAATTATTATTAAACTGTTTCCAAAACAGCAAAATAAAGGATATTAACCGCAACCATGCAAAACGAATTATTTTGGCAAAGGTACCGAGGCGTTGACCCCTTAGTTCATTAAGAGTTAAAGGAACAAAACGCGCATTTACACAGCTCGTTCTCGGATTTCTGTCTTTAATTCCTGTTATTTCCAATATTTCTTCTCGAACAGTTATTTATTTATATTATGTGCTTTAATTAATTATTTTTTATTTATTTAGACTAAATTAAAAAGCAACCAATTGGAACGACCGGAAGGGGGGGCTGCGTGCCTGAAGCACTGCTTTCGGGGGCCGCCGGTACCCAATCAACGGGAGCCTTGCGCTCGGCTTCCTCGTATTTGGGGGAAAGATGTGGACGGTGTACGCACGCTTGGCAAAGGGTAAACATTCGTGAGTCTCCGTGCTCAGGGGGAGGGACGGAGAGACCTGTCAGAGAGGGAGAGAGAGAGAGAGGGAAAGAGAGAGAGAGAGAGAGAGAGAGAGAGAGAGAGAGAGAGAAAGAGAGAGAGAAGGGGTGAGGGAGCCAGCGAATGAGAGAGACAGCTTGCGGACCTTCGCCGTGCGTTGCAATACAGGACTGTACTTCAGCTTGAGTTAGCGGCTTTGCAGGTTTAAACACATCAAAACGGAACAAAGAGAAATAGACCACGGCAGAATAAAGGAAACAGCTAAAGAAAAAAACGGAAAAGCACCAGGGGGAATCTCAGATACTAATTTACAAACAAGCGTATGATTCTTTAGCGATATTATTTTTTCTTCACTTAAGCAGGAACTTTTTGAAAAGGATTTCATCTTAGGGGAAGGTGCAAACTGCGACGCTATTCTAACTTTGCAGGAAAAAACTTTTTAATCCTTTTAATTTTTTTTTATTTTTAAAAGAAACTTTCCTCGAGGACTGTACAGGGTTTCAAAGGGCTTCTATTTGTTGACGTTAAGAACGTGGATTTAAACGGAAAAAATAATAATATTGATATTACATGAATATTGTAAATACAGCAGTCACGGATTTGGCGGATTTTTTAAAAAGCATTTTCTTCTTTTTTGATGTTTTAATTTCAGAAGTGCATGGTATAATATAGATACTACCCTGACCTTTTAAGTTTGAATAATTCATGGAATAGAATTTGCCTACTTGAACAAAAAAAAAGTTTAAAAGCGGGAGGGGGTTTGACCAGCAGATATATTCATAAGGGTTAACGGAATGGCCACCGCGGCTTCCAACCCATATCTGGCCAGCAATAGCATTCTCTCGTCAGGCTCAGTCGTGCATTCCGACTCCGGAGGCGGTGGCATGCAGTCTGGGAGCGTCGCTGTTACCTCGGTGTCTGGCGGCTACAGAGGAGATCCTACGGTAAAGATGGTACAGAGCAACTTCATGCAAGGAGCCATGGCGGCGAGCAACGGGGGCCATATGTTGAGCCATGCCCACCAGTGGGTCACGTCGTTGCCTCATGCCGCTGCTGCCGCCGCTGCAGCGGCTGTGGCGGCTGCAGAAGCCGGGTCGCCTTGGTCCTCAAGCCCAGTCGGAATGACAGGCAGCCCGCAACAACAGGACGTCAAAAACAATTCGGGCAGAGACGATCTCCACGCTGGCACGGCGTTGCATCACAGACCACCGCATCTGGGTCCCCACCAGACTCACCCCGGGGCTTGGGGTGGCACCACCGCGGCTCACATCCCCTCGATAGGAGCCGGGCAGCAGCAGCAGTCCTTAATATACTCTCAGCCCGGTGGATTCACCGTGAACGGGATGCTCAGCCCGCCAGGAAGCCAAAGTTTGGTGCACCCGGGTTTGGTGCGTGGAGACACCCCAGAGCTCGACCACAGCGCTCACCACCACCACCATCACCACCAGCATCAGCACCACCAGCAGCAGCAGCACCACGGTGGAGTAAACAGCCACGACCCGCACTCAGACGAGGACACGCCGACCTCGGACGATCTGGAGCAATTTGCCAAGCAGTTTAAACAGCGCCGCATCAAGCTGGGTTTCACGCAAGCCGACGTCGGCTTGGCTTTAGGGACTCTGTATGGAAACGTCTTCTCCCAGACCACGATCTGCAGGTTTGAGGCGCTGCAGCTCAGCTTCAAGAACATGTGTAAGCTAAAACCTCTGCTAAACAAATGGCTGGAGGAGGCCGATTCATCCACCGGGAGCCCCACGAGCATCGATAAAATCGCCGCGCAGGGCAGGAAGCGAAAGAAGCGAACTTCCATCGAAGTGAGTGTAAAAGGTGCGTTGGAGAGTCACTTCCTTAAATGCCCCAAGCCTTCGGCCCAAGAAATCACCAGCCTGGCGGACAGCTTGCAGCTTGAAAAGGAAGTGGTCAGGGTTTGGTTTTGCAATCGGAGGCAGAAAGAGAAAAGGATGACGCCGCCTGGAGTGCCACAGACGCCGGAGGATGTGTACTCTCAGGTCGGCAATGTGAGTGCAGACACTCCGCCCCCTTCTATGGACTGCAAACGAATGTTCAGTGAGACATAGAACAGCACACAGACTTTAAATGTTTTGTATATGATATATCTGATAGGACACAGACTGTCGCAAGATAGTGAAAATAATTTTTGATACTGTGATTATGAGGGAAAAGTGAATATGACTGCAGATGTGTTTTATATTTTTTAACAGAAAAAAATCGACCCTGCATTCGCAACCAGTCTTCAGAAAATAAAAGAAAAAAGACAAAAAAACGCAACGATAACGTTCACCCAGGCCCTAAATTGTCTTAACCTAAAAGGTTCTGTCTGCTCTTTCTTTCAGGGACATTTGTTAGTAGATTACTTAAAAGACGCCAGTATATCTGGGCCGAGCGAACCGAACGACCCGAGGGTGACAACTACAAGTTCGTACCATCAGGTAATTTTGGCGCACTAACAACATCACCACGAAAACAAAAACCAACTGTAGAAAAAAAACCCAACACTTCTATATTTATCTTTCTCCTTTTTCTCTTGCATTTAATTTGTATGACACCAAAAGCGAGCGTTTACGCATTTAACAATAAGAGACTATGGCACGCCTTGCAAAGAAATCAGTAAATACAACACAAAGAAGATTGGGACGCAGGACGCTTTGAACACAACTTACAAAGAAGACTGCATGGTTTAATATTTTTTAAAAAAAGGAATTGTCGTTCTTAGCCCCCTCCCCAAAAAGGCAAACCACGTTGTTTTTGCCCTTTTCTCTGATCTCAAAGATCGCATCTTTTGAAAAAAAAAAAAAATCTTTAATTTTGTTGACCGACACATAAATGGATTTTTTTAAAACAAAAAAAAAAAAAAAAAAACGAAATGGGAAAAGAAATACTGAAAGACCGACTGTCTTGAGCTGCACTTATTTGAAAATTTCCTCTCCGAAAAGCCGCCGCCAAGTGTGACGGACTGGGTGCCGTGGATGTAACCGAGCAGAAGCCGCCTTCCCTTAGCCGTGTTCTTTGGTAGGTTACAGTAAACAGACTCCGGCAAAATAGATTCTCTAGATCAGATGCTGATCTGAATTTACTTTATATTTTTCTCCAAAATGACTTGTTTTAATATTTTATTCGGAATAACTATTGACTGTTGCAAACGATAATTTATTTTTTTCCTCCCGCAACTTCTGTAAGATGTTTTTTCCTTTCCAGTTTTTCGTTGTTGTTCTTATTTGTTTTGCTTAATTTTGTACTTTGATTATTCACAAAGGAGCACAAATCAACGTAAACTGACATGGACAGTTGTTAGGTAATAAGGGTATATTTTGATGTGATGATTTGATTGTAATTTAATTTCAGTAGTGATTCCGTCAGAGATGACTGAGAACAATAAATTTGTTAGAACTCAAATAACGTGATTATGTGTGTTGCCTGTTGTAAGAGCAGATTTATATTTTGAAAACATAAAATTACATGAGCAAACATGTTGCTACATTTGATTTTAATTCGTTGTAATGAAAGGTGTGTATCGATTGTTTTCCAATGTAGATCGAATAGGATGCTGTCCGTTTTATATACAGTAGGTTAAAACAGTCGATTTTTTTTTTGCTTTGTTTTAAAAAGTGTTTTGGGGATTTAGGTGATGGCCCTTAATTCGATTATCTTCCCTTGTGACTATTTTCCCTGAAAACGACACGCACATAATACAAAACAAACCAACTAGATTCGTCTCCTCTATTTTTTCCAAAGCAGCACAATGTCAGAGGATAATATTTAAAATTTATATTTTGCGCTCTTTCAAATTTAACCTGTTAATTTTAACCTGTTAAATTAATTCTGAACACCGTAAACGGTTTTTTTCCCGTGTCATGTGCGTTTGTTTTAGCATAATGGAGCTGCACGCTTATTTATTTAATTTTTTTTGTATTTTACATTTCCTGCATCTCCATATAAGATGAATACCGTTTTGTTGTTTGCGTTCACTGTGAATGTGTATTAAGACTACAATATGATTCATTCCCAATATGCCAATTGAAACCCTTTGTTAGAAAAGGCCGTTTTGCTAATTGTTGTTAATGGTGCCTTATCTTTCGAAATACTTTGTACTGTATTCCACTGTTTTTTTTTTTAGAAAAAAAAGTCGTGCCGTTGGTAGAGGTAACGGTTTCACGACAAAATTGTATTACACCCCCTAGATTAAAATATTCAATTTGTCGTTCCTGTCGTGGGTAGCTCCTTCGTACACCATTGCAAATATTTCTGAAGCCTTTATATAAATGGATTGACTGTCAGATTGTGTACCATGCAATTATCATGTGTACTACACAGGCCTTGCGAGTAAAAAAAGCTCGCAGGTTCTTCTAGGTATGATAGCTTTTATAAAACATGCATACGCCGTCCATCTCGTGCAATCGGGATAAAATAACTTTGAAGGCTAAAACGTGCCCCCTCTTTCATCCCGTTAATATTTTGATTTATAAAATTGCGGGCCTTTCCGTGTAATGGTGTTTTACATGTATTCACCGTCTGGTTGAGATCATTATTGTTACATTTCCTTAAATTAAACGAACGGTTAGCAGGGCTCATGTTTTGGCTCACAAACGGTGCTACGTGCGGTTACCTTCGTGCTGAACGTTTGCTATTGTTACTGCGATGGTTTGGCGCGTTGTTGGACATCGCACCTGACCTCTGATGGAGAGTGGTGGGGAAAGTGACCGGTTTACTCAGATTATGAAAGTTTATCAAATATACATTTTATGTCGTTCACCCAATTATTGTTGTTTTCTTTAGATATTATTATTATTATTATTATTATTATTATTAGTAGTAGTAGTATTGACGTTAATCAATTCTTTCTTATTTATTTAGATTTTTAGGCTATAATGACCATTTGCAGCGGTGACAGCAGATTTAGGAGCAAGTGCTCTTGATGGACACGGCTGTGGATATTTATATTTTTGTATTGAAGGGAGAAAGTGGAGACTGTGTGACGTCAGAGACAGACTGGTTAATGCTTTTGGTCCACAACTTGGTAATGACTTAAACTGTAACAACAGCAATGTAAGATATTGAATCAGACTGTGCCAAACATCGCAAAAACAAGATGAAACAGTCAGATTTCTGACGATAAAAGGCTTGCATTGCCAGTGTTTTCTTGACTTGGGCATTAAAAGGAATGGATTTAATTTTTTAATATTATGGAAGGGTCACGTGCTGGATAATTACATTTCTGGTTTATAAATAATATGGTTAATTCAATGATAACGTAATCCAATAACTTCTCTGTGCTCTTGTGCAGGCGAGCAGAAGAACTTATAGATGGTGTTGTGAAGGAGTATTCAGAATGTGGTAGGAGTCTAAGAACTGAGTCCTAAGCCCTTTTCCCCAACATTCTTTCTTCGCGCACACGGTGTTCGTCAACCATTTGTCCGATTGTATGACCATTAGCTAAATTTTGCCATATTTTTTTAAATATTGCTTCTTCTTTGTTTTTTCGTAGTTTAATATATTCGGCCGTGAGATATGAGCGAGCATTTGCTTATGCTACAACTTTCTCCTGCAGTGACTATTCAGCAAAACGCATAGTTCCATTCTCAAAGATTTAAATTTCGCGGATGAGTTGCCGTACACCGGTTGCCTAGCAACTGAATTCAACTGGCGCTATAAGAAAATGTATCCCTTTCCTCTCATCCCATTAATAAAAATGCCACTCAGACTCGCACACTGATTTTGGATTATTCCAATCATAGGAATTCCACAAGGAAAATACAACGCATTTTGTTATTAAAATTCAGGAACCGTCTACAAAAGTTTAAGCCCTAGACCCACTCAGTTACCTTGATAACGTAACCTAATCCTGTCCTTGTCTGATTGCTGCGTTAAATGACGGTTCTCTACCCGCAGATTTAAAACGAAGTTGGAAGAATGACAGCTGGTGGTTTATTTATAAAATTAAATGCAACACAGGCCCAATCCAAGCCAGAGCGTTGATATTATATTTCCTTTTTAAAACACAAATCTGGTTTGTAGGAACTGTGCAAAATGCTACTCCTATTCTTTTTTATACCAGGAAAATATAGTACAGTTTTCTCCAGGTCATTGTTTTTTCTTCTTTTCAGGACGGCACATCCTTTTAGACAGACTTTTTTTTCTTTTTTATTCGTTAATGGGAGACTGAGCAAACAGAGGAAGATATGTAGACTGTGGTAAAGCATTAGAGTAATAAACGCTTAGTTTTCGAAAACTTAATATCTCCACTGCGGCCTGTTGGACCGCTAGGATGACCTCTGCGGTAGTTAGCTTACCTCCAAATTCAATTACAGCTCTTGGCCCTGAATTTCAACTTAATTCAGTTCATACGTTTACATCGTATGTATATCAGTGATAGCGCAGTGTCTTGAGAAATACTTTGATGCAAGTAGATTTTCTCTCTATTTTTGAATGTGCACTGTGTAACTTTTTAAGTGAGAAACGCTGTAAGCGCTACTGCAGACCGCTAAGTTTACACGGGGTTCTGATACGGTGCAGTAAAGGGGGTAACCCCGTTTATCACAGGAGGTAAAATAACATATACATTACGGTAATAACTATTTTTTATAAGACTGTTACCCCAGTTAGTACCAGCAAATAAATTAATTCTTGCTTTATATATTTTAGTCTACTGTGGTAGTGTATTCAACTTAGCTGATTTATTCAAATGGGTGTGTCTTTGATATCCAAAGTTAAGCCTAACATACGAATTTGGTATGAATTTGTACTGAATGGCGCAATTATGTAAATAACGCAATTAACACAGATATTAATTATAGCATAAGGGAACACAACATATTATAGCACGCTGCCAATACTAAACCTTAGTTGATCGCCTCCCAGCATGGATATTGATCGTTTCAGTCTCGCATCGCGATGATAAAAAGGGATCATTTTCACGCTACCGACTGAAGTAACCGGGTCTAAAACGACCAGCCACCTCACCTTCGTAGCTTCGTTAGTAGAGAAGAGGAGCCTGAATGCGTCAAACTTTTACAAGAACATTCTTAAGTAGGACAAGCCACTTTCTCGGTGAGGTATAAGCTTAAGATAAATTTGGTATTATTGTATTTCTGTACCCCCACATAGCAGATAAGACGTTATGACTATCTGAAAACGTTATAGACGTTTTTAAGAAAAATATATCTAAGAATATATTTATGTAGTTGGAATAGTGTTTTTTTGCGCCTGTCTAGGTGACAAGTAATATTGCTTGTATAATTTATGTCTTATTATGAAAGTAGTAAAAATATTATTGCATATTAAATGATAGAACAACGAGAACATCTTAAGCAGAAGAGTATTTTACATTTATTAGGCCTACGACAAAAAGCAATACATCAATAATAATAGTAATAATAACAACAACAACACGGCTTATATGGCTTAAACGGAGGCACATTAAATATATAGCTAAATACCTAGAACTGCAAGGAGCGAACACGCCTGCGTCCCGCATATGCAGGCCGATCCCTGATGTTAATATTTGCGCATTTTTAGCACACTTCCATAGCTAAGAGACCGAAAACCACGTTTGTACTGCCCCACCCCTTTTTCAACAGCCCCATGTCTTCTGCTGTGGTCCAAATAGCTATACTACGGGGCAGCTAAGATTTGCAAAGCACTGTCATCGTATATTCCAACGTGAAAGCTTACGACATTTTATTAAAACCCCCTTTCCTTCTAAGTGCTATTTCCGCATACTAATGTGCATTGTATTTTTTTTTGTCTTTATGACACAAGTATAAACGGCTAAGAAAAGCAGCCCCTTTGAAACAGCCTGCGGACTGCACCGTCTTCTGTTAGCTTGTAGGATATCCCCTTGTGCGTCTCACGTGTAGTTAAATGTAGTCTTTGGTCTCCAGTGAGATATATCCTGTAATTCCTCTAATTCAAGTTATGGATGGACAAGCAGTTCATTGGATCATGAGCAATAGATATTAGACGTCATAATTCAAGCTGATTAACTTTTTTAAAGACGGAACTTTTTTTTCCCGTAAAACATTTACTTCATTTATAATATTCTACAATTCTTTGGAAGTAGGCTACACTGACATATCCATTCTTACCCAAAGTGTTAATGATTAGTTTAAGGGCTTAATTTACTCAGTGTTACATATTTGTTCAGTAAAATGCATTGGGTTGCTAAACTATTCCTATTATCTTTTACATTTTTTGTTAACAGCAGCAATTATCGCTTGGCTGCCTATCTGGAAAAAAATACAAAGTTCCTTTGGCTTGCCTCTCAGAAAGGTGTGTGGGGGCATACAACTGATGGGGAGTAGACATGACTTTTCTGAGACAAGGATAACTCCCTGAATATTCTATAAAACCCATATTTCGAAACGCTGAAGGGATGTTAGAGCGGTTTAAAAATCCTTTGTGACTTTGTCCGCCAGCAGAAGATGTTGTGTTTTCCGCGAGAGCGCCGGAAAGGCCGCCTTTCGGACCTCCCGACGAATGTCACACTAGTCATGAACATCTGTAAAAGAAAGACATATCCCGAGTTTTTCGGCATATGAAAGAGCACGCAGCATTCCTTAAATCACACTATTAAAGTTAAGAATTTGGAATCCTCTGTTATTAACAGTAGATATTTTACAATGGAAAATAGCAATTTTAAATTAGACCTGTATGTGAATTGTTGGATTTTGCATTCGAGTAACAGTATAGGGGACAATAACTGTCTCATTAGCTTCCTAAAAATAATAAATCAACAATAATATGATAAATTTACCTTTTTGTTCATACTATTCTTACCGTTCTTGGTAGTACAATGATCGTGAAAAGCCAACAAAGCCCCGTTTCTTAGACAAACTTCCGCGCGATCTCAACACAAAAGGTGTTATTAGTATGGCAATCCACGTCCGCTTATATTGACAGCATGAAGCGTGGGTTAGGTGGTGCCTCATTAATGGAAACGCATATGTATACTGAAGCGGTCGGCTACTTAGAACCGCAAGCATCTCCACCGATAACTTATTAATCACCCGCTCTGCGGAGAGGGACCATATCAGCGCAAACGTCCTGTGGATGGCTGTGTGCAAAAAGAAGTGTGGACTGCAGGGCCTGTGTCTTATCCCCATGTGAAGCTTTTGACTCAGCCACTGTCTGCTTTGTACCTTCCGTATTCAGGATATTAAAATATGTACAGACGGTGACGCGACTCTCGGCGTCTCCTCTACATAAATTTTGAACGTCATGGCTTGATACCGGCGAAATTCTAAAAAAGATAAATAACTGGACTTCAGCAAATTACAGGTCTGCATCTATTGTTTAGCTTGACACGTTTACTTTGGCACAAAAGATTATATTAATCAGGTTAAACGGCGCTAATCAAATAAGTAACTGATTTTAGCTATATAATTTCCATGAATATTTAAATAAAAATGACCTTATTGACAATCGTAATTGGCGTAAGCGTGTCCAATCAAACGCAGTATTATTTCCATACTGTAGGTTTGAAGATGGCAGTCTGGGCAAAGGTGACCATTCGTGTTTTCAGTTTTTGCAGTTAACAAAATAAGAGCCGAGTTACTGTGTACACATGGCTCACTGCGAAGTTCAACCACGCTGGGATTTTATTTTTCAGCGTCTTGAAGGAGAAGGGCTGTCACTGCTAAGCAAGCACTATCATTACCGGCGGAGGCCGCCTAACTTTAACAGTGTAATAATACTAGAGAAGCGCCGAAGCCAGTGACGGCTCGCGCACAAAACGGGGGAGGGGGTGGGGGATCCCCATTTCGCCGAGAAAACGGTAAAGAAAAGTGAGATAAATAATTTCGACGTGAACCACCAGCCATTCAGCCTTCAGCGCTACTGAGCCTTCGGGTTTCCATAACTAGCGCGCCCATAACGCCCCATCCACTCTGCTATGTGTATGGACATTAAACACGTCACCCTTAGACAATAAGCCTAAATATTCATTGGGGATACTTCGCTTCTTAAAGGAGACCTATCGTTGACAGGTCTGTCACGTTTATTCTAAAATAAAATACAAAGATAGGGATATCGTAAAATAATAAAATACTTTTACCAATAGAATAAACAAAACGTTCTTGTATTTAATTTTAATATAAACACGGATTCCAATTAGTACCCATATTAAAATAATAATTATAATAATAATTATTATTACAATTATAATTATAGTACATGAGGGGTCGTAAAACTCTGGTGATAAAATCGAAGTGTTCCGAGATGGATTGCATCCAGTTAAAATGTTTTCTTGTTTGTAAGTGCATGGTCTATACTTATTTGAGTACTACGTTACTCCGTTTATTATGTTCTGGTAATATGCGTACACGCAGTAATGGCTGAATTTAAAAGTGAAAACATTTTGCAAAGTTTTGTTTTGAAACGGGGATATATAAATAATTTTAAGTTAGTGCAAATACAATTATAATTTAATGCTCTTGTAAATCAGACGTATCACACTAGATTACGTCGTTACGTGAATAAAATCGACTGATATAATAGCGACTATTTTGGCATTTTACTTAAGTATCAACTTAAATTTTATAGTCAATCTTCCTGCAGAAACATTTTGCGAAACGTCAGCGCCACCACCTGGGGGCAGGTTATACATACACGATCCCGTTTGGGACAACAGTGAAAAAATATTTTAAATCTTCTGCAAATATTGCAGCTTTCAGCAATGATTCATTAATTATATCAATTATAATTAATATCGTATTTATAAAAAGGAATGCATAAACAAATAATTTCACAATGGGTAAACATTTCTAAACATCAAAAAAAAAAATCGCTAAAGTTGATATTTTATGTAATATATATGTTCAACATACAGCTGATTTTTTTTAGGATCGCAGGGCTATGGCTGGAAGTTTAAAAAACCATTTGATATAATTCGGGGGCATTTACCAATATAAGCATTTTATTAAAGTCAGATGTCACAAATCGCGTTTTCGCAACCGAATCTCGCTTCAGATGTGGCCTCCTTGGCCTTTTTTCTGCTATTACGCTTGTAATTATACGGATAGACCTACATGACGCTCTTTTCCCATCACTAAATAGTATCCATTGCCTCTGCAATCTAATAGTAAAGACGCCGCGTCTCAAATGTTAAAAGAAGTAGGCCTACTTCAAAAGCACACCACACTTAAACTGACGTTTTTTCCTATTTATCATCGCCAAACGTACGGAGTTTTTGCAGCGGGATTAGCATTTATTGCTTTACTTAAAAGTGAGTTTTTGTTGTACACTGTAAACAGAAACTTATTTTCGCGGTGTCTGAAATTAAATCTCCGTGCTTGGGGCTGCTATAGTCTCTGCACTTTCATTCTGCACGTAGAGAGATAGGTACAGCAGAGCAGAAGCTCCGAGAAGCAGTTCGGTGGGCAAATCTGCAAGATTAACATGATTTAGCAGATTTGTAATATTACTCCGTGTATGCGCGCACAATTAATTACAAGGCATGTTCTTTGCAGTGACCTTCTCTGTCCCCTGTCTTTGCTGTGGGTGACCAGTGTGTACGCGACATTCGGCCGAGAGTTAAAAAGTTATTGTGGCAGTTAGGCCTTAGCTAATGGCAATTACGGCCCAATAAAAATAATTACTTACGTTATGTAGAAGGTACCTGAAAGGCTGCAGAGGATGGACCAAGGTACCCTGGAGAGATTCATGTAGACTTTCACGGTTTTATCGCTAAATGCTTTCTGAATTTCATATGAAATTGAAGATCGGAATGTTCGTGGTATTAATTAACGCCAGTGTGAATACCGATTAACCAGTTTTAAGCAGTTTTATTTCTCCTAATGAGCACTTTCAGCTCCCCAACACCTCAGGCATAGCGATTCAATCATTTTTTAGATTTATCGATTATAAATATTGCACAAATAGACTCGTGAGGATTTTTTCTTCTTCATTGTGTCCATTTAGCTTCCAGGAAAGAGTGTAATAAAATGTAACATAGGCCTACCGGTAAAACTTTTTTGCAATGTTTTATTTCTGAAATATGGATTATTATGGTATGAATAAATAACCTCTTGTAATATATAGAACTAGAATTTAAACAACAGTCTAACAGAATACTGTAGACATTAAACGCTCTCTCTGTATAATATATATAGTATATATAATATTATAATATAATCAACTTGTGCAGATATAGTCCTCCCATACAAACATGTCGCTCGCGCAGAACTTCGTATTTGGAATTACGCTAAGTCTTATACCACACCACGCAGACTGAAAGGCGTTTAGAAACCAAAACCTATTATGCTTATTTTACCCTACACGCTGACAAAATATCGTCGCACCTAAATTATTATTATAATATTTCTTTGTTATTTTAACTTTGCAAGTTGTATTCATTCCCGTTAATTCATATATGTGGTTGTTTATTTTTTATCACTTTGGGAAATTTGTTCGTTATTTTTAATAAAATGAAACGAATAATTAAGGTCGCCCATATGATATAATTTTGTAACCTTAATTCACATAACACGTTCTTATTATGTGATGCTAGATAAAAGCGAATTTTTACATCATAGAGGGAGATCTTTCCTCTTTCAGCAACGATGTCAGCATTGGCTCCATGTTTTTGTGGATGTTGTTTGCATTAATCCGGGACATTATGTGTGCATGTAAGATTTCTGTAGCTGAACTAGTGTACATACATGAGTTCTCAAACATTTTGCTCAAAGGTCCGCATCAGATTTTTGTTCAGAGTTCCGGAACAATGTTCAGTAACAAAACAGCGTTTCATGAACTTTCACATTAAACATATTGATTCATGGGGTGCGTTGTCGACTGGGTCCGGATTACCTTGCGGTTGGGTTCTGGATTTAGAAAACCTCTGATTCATAGATCTACACAATTTATAGACGAGACGAGGTTAACGAAATCAAGTGCAAATACTGAACACATAATATATACTGTAGTTTTGAAGTATAGTGCATGTAATCGGAGTAACAGTAGTGAATTGTTTGTTGGGAGTACTGTTAGTTTGTGTACAGTACAGAGTGTGTTCTGCGTGTTTGTATGGTCTATAGTTCTTACTGTGTGTGTGCTGTGAGTGGTGAACAGTATCGTATGACTTTCCTTTGTTTCCGTGTGTTGTCTGTGGGTACACTTTGCTTGTGTTTACCGGTGTAGGATGGTTTCTGTTCTCCCTGGTGGGTTTGGGCCGAGTCCCCCACGCCTCTTCAGGTTCTGTACCAGCTTTGAGCCATCACCGCTCACAGGCCAGCTGCCATCTTGGCGCACAGCATCCCCGGGGCTCTCATCTGGTTGGCCTCCAGAAGGACCTGGACTTTTTCCAGTGGCTCTGCTGAGGGTTCATTTACCCCCTCGGTCTGCGGCTCTGAACTCCCATGCCTGCCCCGTGCCTCGTTACCCCCGGGCACCTGACCCCGCACACCTGTGCCGCACCCGATACCCACCTGCCCGGGACCTTCAGTATGCCCAAGGCTCAGGCCCAGAATGACAGGTCGCACATGTGTGCCCGTGGTTTTGGGGGCTGGGCGTGGGGTGCGCAGAGTCATGACCCCCCCAGATGGGATCCAGCCATGACACGGGATCCCTGTTGTGTGGGCTGCTACCCTCATCCATAACATCAAATGGGGGGGGGGGGCTGAGGCTTAATGGCCTGCAGCCTTAGGTGCCTCCGCCTTTCATGGCGAAGTCTTTCTAACCCCTGACATCATACAAGCAGCACTGACACAGAACACGGGGAAATGGACAATCTGCCTAAATTCACCTTAAACCTTTATCGTTAAAAAAAAGTAAAGGAAAACACCTATCAAATGTGGTGGGACTGTTCGGAGTTCTCACTGAATTCTGCACGTAGATTCTTTTTAACTTGCTCAGTAGCTTCATGCCTGCTTCAGGTGGTCCCATTAAGGCTGATTTATTACCGAAGGAGACCAGCTTTGAGTCAAATCCATATTTGCACAACTGCTGTATTCACTGAGCCCCAGCGCTTATTAAAACGATCAGACGCACTACAGGCAGCATCAGCCTGGTCTTGTAATATATTGCAAATTACGATTCTTTTAGGGGGAAACATTCTGCTGCATTAACATGCAAACGATCAACCTGTTGACTGTGCAGAAATTGGATCAGATGTGGAAGAGATAACGCATTTTGTCGGTGCCTGGTTTAACTTTTATGTTTTTAGGGCTGAAGTGAAAACATTTCCCAAAACAGGAGTTCAGAAAGTGAAATACGAGATGGTAACACTGTTTATTTGGCTCTAGAGGGTTTGACGTTATCTGTGCTCCTGTCCTTAGTAAGGACCTGAGTTTATAATTAAAAATTCAGATCCGTTGCAGGGCTCCGCCTTCCCCATCTGGCAAGGGCTGTTAAACACGCCCCCCTGCCTCCCCCCCTGCACACACCCTGTGTATCAATGGAATAAATTCACCCAAACCTGGGGGTGGGGCAGGGGGGGGCAATCGATGGCCGGCGAGATCACTGACGGATCGATGGCAGCAGTCGGCAAACAGCCAGTCCCGGTGACACTTCCTGTCGTGGCTCCCTGCCGTGGCGCAGACAGAGGTCAGCCATCCCAGCAGGCTGCTCACTTTGGCAGCGGTTACCAAGGTGACAGCATGTCACAGCCATGTCCTGGGGGGGGCGGGTGGGAGCTGGGGGGGTACTGGAAGCTGATGCATCACTGCCTCTGATGCGTCTGTCGATAATACTTAGTTTGGGAGAAGCAGAGCGAATGCACACACATACACACACACACACACACCTACACAAGGACTCACACACACACAGGGACTGACATGCACGCACACCCACACACTCACACACACACACAAATTACCACATACGCCGGCACGCAAACATCTGCGCAGACACACAGACGTGCAGAGGCACACGCTCCTGCTGCTGGCTGGCCGGTACGCTGTCTGACACGGTGTGTGTGTGTGTGTCTGTGCGTGTGTGTGGGTGTGCAGACATGTATGAATTAAGCTGTAGGTACAGGCAGGATGGAGGAGAAGCAGAAAGAACATTACTGATCGGCATCATCCCAGGGTGCGTGTGTGTGTGTGTGTGTGTGTGTGTGTGTGTGTGCATGTGTGTGCGTGTGGCTGGGTGAGTCACTGAGTGCAATCAGAAGATCAGTCCGACTGGACTGTGTGCATCAGTATCATATTAACCACAGAACTACCAGGAGAGAGAATATGGCTGTTTGGTTAATCAGGCTGTGGGTGTAGCAGAGGAATGTGCCTGTTTATGGATTATAGGGTTTCAGCTTTAATATATTACTTATCATTGCACAAGGGTGTCTCGAGTTAACGATTAATCCCTCAGGTAAACTGTTAGGTAGCTCACTGTGGTGGTTATTTAAGACATGCATGCACACAGAGGCACACATGCACACACACACACACACCAACACAGACACACACACACACACAGACAGACACACACACACACAGACAGACACACACACGCACAGACACACACACAGACACACCAACACAGACACACACACGAACAGACACACACACAGACACACCAACACAGACAGACACACACATGCACACACACACACACACCAACACAGACACACACACGCACAGACACACCAACACAGACACGCACAGACACAGACACACACACGCACAGACACACCAACACAGACACACACACGCACAGACACACACACAGACAGCTCTCCTCACTGCCAGATTTGAGTAATTCTGTCTCTGCTCTTCATTTCAGACTCAAGGTCTTAACTGTGTCTCTCTAACTGCCTGTACGCATTTTGTGAGATTTCTGAACAGACGGAGAAGCTGGAGAATACCTCACGAATCAGAGATGTTACATAAACGGTGGGAAACTCCCATGTCTGAGGCTTGGGATGGTTAAGATGTGAGCTCACAGAGGCTGCCTATCCACATATAAGTTACACACAGGTTCTCCATATATTATGCCAATATATTTGTATTTTTCCTTCTTCTAATTGATTGGGTCTGTATTCTGTCCATAGTCCCAGTAATAATAATAATAATTACCTGGTATGTTACTATTTGCTCATAACTATCAACTCCATAAACTACAGAGAGTGCAGGAAACATTGCAGGCTCTCTGTGATTGTCGCTGGTTTATTGGGTGCACCAATTGTGTATCCAGACCATCCAGTACAAGTGTGTGATCCCTGCATCGATGTGTAAATTCATTGACTTATAATCGGCGTATCTTGGAGATGATCTCCTAAAAGTCACCATAAACTGGAATGGTGTAAAACCATCCTCCTTATGGGGTCCCTTAGAGCTTATTGGGGTGAGGGTTAAGGTTCATCCTCGTTCCCCCTCCCCCCTCTCCCCCCCCCCTCTAATTGTAAACTATGCATATCCTGACACAAAGGGTTACCTGCCCAATGAGAACTGAAACAGAGCTTATATGTCTTTGGAGGTAATTAGTCCAGTACCTACAGTCCAGCAGATGCCGTTCCCTCCATCCCTGCGATCTGAGGTTGAGTGACACCCCGGCCCCACCTCTCCTTCAGTCCTGCTCGGTTGGAGCATATGGTCATGTCAGCCTCCGGTAATTTGTGTCACCGTCTTCCTCTGGGCCTGCAGCATGGCGTGGCATCAGCTGGGCACGCGGTCCTGAGCGGTGGAGCGCCATCCCTCACCAACACCACACAAGAGCCTCTGAACGGTTGACAGGTGCCTCATGCAGCACGAATGGCGACAATCTTAACCAAACGTGACCGAACCGAATCTTCTCCTTTACAAACCCATGTCACACTTATAGGATGCACGCTATTTTCTTCAAAAGCCTCTTATGACCTTCTCCATCCAGTGAAAACCCTTCATAGAGGAGCAGCAGGATATCATGCCTCTCTAACGAAGGTCATTCTTTCGTAAGTTCTGTATATAAGGATAAATATGGATACCGGTTGAACCTTTTCTTTGAAGACCTCTGCTGGTTCAGAATGAGATCTTCTCACTGGCCCACAAAGATATAAACATGACATAATGCCTGGAAGGTCACGTCCGTCAGCCCTCGGTGACCTCGAGGTCAGCCGTATGGATCATTTCATTAGAGCAGTCAGAGCACTGTTGACTGATAGAACAATAAAATCGCATGGATGTTAGAGAGTGACTGATAATTACACCCCAGAGTGTCATTCTGCTCAAGGCGAGAAATAAGGAAAGCAGAGAGGTCTGAAAAAATACCTACAGAACCCTCCTTTGAAATTGTGCCAGTTTATATATAGCAGTCGGCTTGCTTAAAAGCTTCTCGTGCAGAAATAAAAGTAATTAATTGATGTAATACACAAAGGACATAATTACCTTTTTCAGTAACAGACACATATTTGATTACAAGTAATTGTTCTCCAAGCCTTGTTCAGAAGTGCCAGACGCAAGACGATTATTGTGCATTATGCTCTAATCCCACTTTTCATTTTCAGTCATTAGGGTTTGCGCGTCGGAGAGCGGCAACAAATGCAGAGGCACGTGGAGGAGCTGGCTCCCCCCCCCCCCCCAGTCTCTACCTTTAGTTTTTCGTTCCACACCCCAGGCGATGCCGATCATCCCGGTGTCAGTTAATGATTGGCGTGCCGCAAAATCAGGCGTCTGCCTTCTCCCAGAGCAGGTGAGGAGACACACATCGGCACGCCTGCCTGTGAATGTTCTCCTACCTGAACGCGTTTCGTGGCTAAATTTAGCCGGGCCTGGACCAGGAAGGGGGGGGGAACGCCACATCTCTCTAAGGGGGGGTTAAATAGGTAAACAATGAGGGATAATAAGGCCTTTCTGATCTAGCTTTGCTTGCAGACTTGGCCCCCTTTAAGCTGAGGTAGCTGATTGTCCCCCCCCCCCCCCCGCCCCATTGTACCTCGTAATTGCAGTGCTTTGACCCCCTCCAGGCAAATATTAGATTTTAGTCATTTAACCTTTATAGTCTACGGTGCGGATAAATTGGTAGAGCGGATGCCGGTGTGGTCGGTGGAGACCGCCTCATCTGCCGATCCGTAGGGAGCATCTTAGGGGCGGAACTTTATTATTCCGCGTCTCGCTGTGGGATCGCGTCTCCGCAATGCATATTTCACTTTTTAAAAACACACATCCCCCCCCGGGGGCCTTTTCATTCCCTGGCTCGTAGCCGCAGCCGCCAAAACAGACAACGACCGCTGTGTTTTGGGGTGTGTTTTTTCCAGAATATCAGCGCAGAAGACTGTCCTATTTTCTAAACTCCCCCGGACCACCCGCTGAACTTCTGACTCGGGAAGCGTGGAGGCGCTACGCCACGCCGTGATCTCGACCCCGTCGGATAGGAGGATGGACCCGATGAAGTGGCATGTTTGCTGAAACGCAGGTCACTCGATGGGGCAGCCTTAGCGCGACATCTAGCAGGACTTGTTAACACAGGTTCTGTCATGGGAGTCATCTCCATCTGCATACGTCAGGGACACTGACTCATAGTGGCAGGTGGGGAGGGCTGTGGTTATAATATGTTGGGAATTTAAGAGAATCAGAGTCCCCCCCCCCCCCACCACTAGACAGCTACTACAAACTTTTACCTGTTTTTACCTCCCTGGTATCTGAATTCAAATTGCCTCTGTCACATACCAGTGCTACACAGTGTAACTTGCAGTGAAATGTTATTTTTTGACACTAAAACAGAACAAGGGGATGCAAATGTAGCAGGGTTAGACCGGGTTAGATAAAAAGATAATTACACATAGGAATCTAACATTTTTGGGGGGGGGGGCAGGGATATTATTAAGTACAGATGTGCAGTTATAGCAGTTTGTGTGAATAAAAATAACAGCAGGCAGAGGGAGTTCCATAAGTAATAAGTAGATTTGTAATGGGGGGGGGGGATTAACAGCCAGTCCGAGGTGTTACCCTGGTCGGGGGTCCGAATGTCGTGGGGGAAGAAACTCCTCCCCATTCTCTCTGTATTGGCCTTCAGAGAGTGGAAGTACTCCACACTCCCAAGAACCTTTTTTGGGTGACAGAAGAACAGGAGGGGGGTGAATCTGACATTTTTCTTTTTGGGGGTGGGCCAATTTGTAGAGGATGCTGAATTACAGTTTCTGAAGATCTGAAGAAGTTATGGACACAACATAGGACAAACCAGGTCAGCATCACCGTAGACCTCTGTGTCTTATGGCTGCATGAGGCATGGATCACAAGGCTGGAATGTCTGAGGGTAGATCTGGCCCACCACTTTAATCTAGAGTGGAGGTGTCAACTTACCTTAGGGGTGCAAAACAGGGTCTCCTCTTCATCAGTCCAGGTTCAGTCCCAAACCTGCTTAGATGAGCTTCTGTGGGGTGTGAGATACAATCAAAGCCCCTGTTTGAAAAGCGTAGTGGTTGCGGCACAAACAAACACAGCAGATTAAGCTCAAAGCACCTGTGGAGAACGCAAATGGCGTGGACGACCCGGACGGGTGAGATGCGGAGGAATACAGAGGGTGACAGGTGTAAGCAGACTGAGAGGGGCAGCGATGGAGGGTGGTCTGCAACCCAGACCATCGCATCGGGCACAGTAAGAGAAGGCAGGAGAGCAAGTTCTTAGATGGTTCCTCTCTGGAATTTTGCTGGGGTTGGGGCTGTCCTGTCTGAGACACTGATCTTCACCCCGCACCCCCTGGGCCTCTTGGAAATGCCCCCCCCCCCCCCATAATGGTTTCCTTCCTTCGTCGGGAAGGAGAGACCCTCTGTCCGCCTCCGGCCCAGACTGCGTTAGATGGAGAAACGGAGGCAGGGGGGTGGGGTGGGGCTCAGGGAAAAAGTGAGGCAGCCCCCCCCCCCTTGCCCCCCCTTCCCCAGCCTGCAGGAAAGAAACCCAATCCTCCCTGTAGGGAAGTTAAAATCAGATCAGGAAAGAGAGAACGAGAGAGCATTCAGATTGATTCCATGTGGGAGGGAAGACCCTCACAGCGGCCAAACACAAGCGGCACCCCGACCCGCGGCTCCATGCACCTGCCATCCAGACAGTCTCGCGACGGAAAGATGGGACACGGGCCTTTAACCGGAAGGTGACGGGTTCCACTCCCAGAACGGGGCTCTCTCGTCTGCAGACGCCGCGTCGAGTCACGTACTTAACCTGAATGTGCTGGAGATTTTCCCGCCGTTTTCAAAGCTTCCTAAGCCAGGGGGGTAGCGTCTGCCAAGACAAATAAATAATCAAATGGCGACAAAAGAGCCCCCCCGCGGCTGATAAATCACTCTCGGAAGCCATCCAGCAGAGGGTGGGCTGCCGCGTGGCACTGACAGGGCAGAGCGAACGCACACAGACGGGCCGATAGCCACGGGGGCGACCGAAATGCAAATGAGGGTTAAACACGAGGCGCCGGCGGCTCATGTAGGGATATACCTATTTTCTTGGCTTTCCCGTCGGGCTCCCGGTGCCAGGGTTCGAGTCGTTCCCTGGCAGCTGCTTTCTGATACCCCCGTTGAGAGGCAGAGCAAACATGGCAGCCAGACGGGAAGAGGCAGTGTGCGGGATTAGGAGGGCATCCCGGAATCCGCCTCCGACGGGGTTAGCGTCCGCGCGTGGGGCTGCCCAGAAGGGGGCCGCTTTGGCTGGGTGTGGGGGGGCTGTGGGGTTAAATGCTTCTCAGTCCCTCACACAGCTACGGAGGATGCTGTTGTCCTCGCTTTTCATTTTTCTGCCGCCTCCACCAGCCCCCCCCCCCCCCTCCTCCCCTTCCTCCCCTTCCTCCGTAATTATCATTCATTTATTTTATTCTCTTCTGCTCCTTCAGACAAATGGGATGTTTTACTGATTTTTTTGCTTTACCCACAACTACATTTTTTTTTCAGAAGTGATGCATGCGGCAGATGTAGAACGGATGTGAACTCCATAATCACTACGCCCCCCTTTTATCCTATGGAAAACAGGGAGATTGAATCTTCATCCCGCCCTAGTACCCCCCCCCCCACACCCAAATCCTTGTTATCACTCATGTATTAGAGCATTGAACAGGGTTCTCTGTTCTTGACAGTATCTTTGGACTTATATACTGATAACCAATTGGTCTGCAGTCTGATTAGGCTCCAGTGAGGTAAAAAAAAAAAAATATATATATATATAGATGTCCAATCAATAATTTAGTGAACTATAAGGAAGGATCCACACACTACAATTAGTGGTGAGTTAATATAATTCTTATCAATTAAGTTTGCATTTGGTACTTTTAACTTGAAGTATTTCAGCCCGATAATAGTGAAATGCCTAACAAAGCCCCTTTCTGCTGGAGACAAAGTGGGGGTGGGGTTAACCGGGGGTGTAGTTCAGATGGGGTTTCCCCACATCCCTTTGTGGGGGGGGCCTAAGTTGTCTCCTGTATGACACTCCCCTGCTGGGCAGGGCGCTTACGCCGGAGCGACAGGGCGCACGTCTGTTTGGGGGGGTTGGGCCCAGGTGGCGGCGTGTCGGTGTCCAACCCCCCCCCGTCCAGCAGGACCAACATCCCAGCGCACATGTGTGCACAGTGCCCATGCTGCCAGCGCCTCGCTAATTAGCGTGTCACTGACGGACAGGCTGAGGGGTGGGGGTCCGCCTCCCCTCTGGCCGCTCCATTGGCTTCCTCCGCTGCGGCCTTTCAGCATCCAGGGACCCTGATGACTGTCCGTCTGGCGGGGCGGAGAGACGGAACGTTCCGGAAGGAGCCGTCACCCAGTGCGGACGTGTATATTTAAACTATATCGTTTATTGCTGAAATACAACATTATTACTCTGTAAACAGAGTCATATCCAAACATATTCAGGAACTGCTTATCCACTTATAACTGTTTAAATATGTTAAAATGAAATAACATGCTCGATAAACAGCAGCTATTTGCAACGCTCTCATACCCCAGTGCTTCTCTAAGGAGCTGATTTTGTCAGTCTGTTAACTTTGGCCCGAACCCCCCCCCGACAGCCCCCCCACCACCGAATCGGCCTGCCCCCAGCCCTGGCACCTGAAGCAGGACCGCCATGCTCTGGCGGGGCGCCCAGGCTCGTTAGCTCGCTCGTTAGCTAGCCCGCTGCGGACGCGCGCCAAGCGGAACGTTCCAGATCTCGGCCCGGGACGGCCCCGCAAATCCAGCCATGTTGCCCCCCCCCCCGGCCATGTCCCCTGCCGCCGTGCAGTAGGCCCCTCCAAACCGTGCGGGACGTGTCCACAGTGAGTCACATGCAGTCACCGGGTGATCAACGGCCCTCCACAGATGAGGAAGTGGGCGGAGAGTCACAGTCGAAATCCTAACCAAGGGATGCCAGTTTCACCACATTTGATGTTACACTGTGTTTAAAGACCAGCATTTAAATACTGAGTGACACACAGTGGTTTATGATGCCTTACAGAAGAATTCTTCTGCACTCTTGAGACAATCAGGAAGCTGTGATCTCTCCTACCATCCCCCACCCCCTAACCCCTGCTACCATTTCCCATCAGCCCCCCTACTCCCTCCATGAAGAAGTCAGTCAGCACTGGTTCTTGTGCTCCTTGCCTCTCCCCAAAAGACTGGGGGGGCGGTAGAGCTTACCGTCTGCTCCCCCTTATCTGACAAAAAAAGTGCTTACTTTCTGCCTTTCCTCAGCTGTTAGAACACCATCCTTAACTCTAATTTGCTCTCCGACACCCAGACCTGACGTCTTTTCTCTGCCGTCTCCTCCTCGCTCAAGATCTAACCGCCTCTTAATCTGCGCCGCGCACCGCGCGCCGCGCCTCGTGTCCAGCCTTTTCGTTCATAAACGATCGCTCATTCACCGTGAAATCAACCATGTAATGACCCCTTTTAACACCGGGAGGCGACAAAAATAATATTTACAAAAAACAAATGTTGTTATTAAAGACTAGTGAATGTTGTTTTATGTTGAAATAAATTTAATATTGTTAATGTGTATTTAAAATTCACCACAGTTACTGATTCTTGATTGTTTTTTATGCTTTATTATTCTTGTAAATATCTACAAAGATTTAAACATTTCAATATCCCTTGAAGAGCAGACCTAGAGTCATGCAAATGCTTGTTAGGATCATTATTTATCTTAAAATTAGCATGACTTTAAATTTCCCCCGAAACACTTTTATCTGTTTGTAAAAACTGAGTCTGTAAATTTAGATAAAGTCATATCTGAGAAGAACAGGCTACTAATGTGATCCAGATCCTGCAAAGTTATAGCTGTTGCCGGAGTTCTGAATACCACGAACTACTGAATTATTTAATTAGTCTCAATTCATCATTAGGCATCAGGTGTAATTAAATCACATCAGTTTAACCATAAGATTTACATTACATTATAGTAATTGCTTTCAATTAGCACATTACCGTTAAGGATGAAAGATCGTTAGCTAGTGTTTTTAAGCTGTATTATATGAGTTAAAGGCATCTGAAGTGGAACATCTGAGATAATTCATCCAGTCAAATCAATATGCAAAATCTCACTGAATCCACACATCTCCTCCGCAGCGTTTCTGTGATCGATCGGTGCTGTCCAACACCAGAATGTCTTTTTTTTTTTTTTTACCTTGGATCAGAGATAAATAATAAATAAATAAATTAAATCAATGACAGCAAGCTTAAATCAGCATGTTGAGCAGCTGGACCTGTGTGTGTCCCCATACCGGCCTGTGTGTGTCCCCATACCGACCTGTGTGTGTCCCCATACCGGCCTGTGTGTGTCCCCATACCGGCCTGTGTGTGTGTGTCCCCATACCGGCCTGTGTGTGTCCCCCCTACCGACCTGTGTGTGTGTGTCCCCATACCGGCCTGTGTGTGTCCCCCCTACCGACCTGTGTGTGTCCCCCTACCGGCCTGTATCTGTCCCCCTACGAGCCTGTGTGTGTCCCTGTACCAGCCTGTGTGTTTCTTGAGCTGAGTAACTAATACCACATATACCTATACAGGTAGATATGTCTGAAACCAAGCCTAATTTAAAACAAGCAGAACTACAACTCTCTCTACAAAGCATTTTTCTAAAACGAAATTAGCATACGGCTAAACGGTTTGTCGCCAGCGTCTGTTTAGCCTTTTTGATTTTCTTTCGTGATCCTGACACAGAGAGGGATACAGTGGATTAACATCAAACATTAAAGGCTTTACATATGGAAGAGCAGGTGTCATTTATCTCTGGAAAGAAAGTAAGAAGTAGGTAATGCAAAGACTTTGGTTCTGATCACATTTAATCTGCCTTATTAAGCTCGTGAGCTGGCTGTGACAGGCTCAGTCTGAAGACCACATGCAGCCCCAGGTCTGGGTCCTCTATGCTTCCTTGCCACTCTGCGTAATGTTCTCAAACGTAGCTAATCACTACTAATCTGCGCTGGACCATCAAAAAATGTGATGAGAGAGGTGGATGTCATCCTCCCACTCTATCCCGCGCCTGCCCCCCATTATTGCTGAAAGCGGCCGGTTTTTGCCGCACGCCATCTCGTCTTAACACCATCAAACAGATACAAGTTCAAAGACTAGCAGTGCGACTCATTTCTGGTCAAGGGTTTGCCTTTCATGGTCAGATTACAAGCTATAAACCACTCCAGTCTTATGAGGGGTGTATACAAAACCTTAAAGGGAACACAGAAGGTCAATCTTGATGACCACTTTACTGTTAACACTGATTCCCCAACACAAGCTCACAATTGGAAACTATTTGGGGGCCAGCATAGATCAGGATGCCAGGACACAAAGGATGGCAGAGGTTTAGGAATGGGCTTCTGAGTGTAGGATACAATCCTCTGATTATTGTGTAGACAGCCATCTTCATTCCTTAGGCTTTTGTATTCTTAGGTAGCTTTATTTGGTAGTGAATTTTGAGGCTTTGCAGTCTTGACTTGATTGCTGAGCGGTAGATGAGACAGAAACCGAATTACTCGGTGCAAAATATCGCCCCCATGTGGTCACATGCGAGTAATTCCATCGCGAAACAGGCGCACGCCAATAGCAGCTTTCAGTAATGAAAACCAAACACGCAATATTACTACATCTTCTCCATTTCCATGCAACAGTCGACCTACTAGCTGGACTGAAACTAATACTTGGCCTTCTCAGAAACGGCCATTAATCCATTCTACCCGGCATGTGCGCTTTACTGCGACCAGTGAGGCTGCGTAAGCCGCCCGTTTAGGGTGACAGTGTTACCAGTTATTACGGGATCTTAGAGCAGAAGCCTCTTAGCAGCGTGACGGCCACCGCGAGCCCGGTGGCGCGCTAGGGCTCCGCCGAAAGACATAAAGCCGAATGCGGGGAAATCCTTCACACGCACTATTATGTGCCTCGTGGGAAACATATGTGCCATTTTAATTCAAATTGTTGATCCACGCCTTATATTTAGTGGTGTTAGTGATCAGGCGTTTAAATTAAGTGCTGCATTAATTCATACCAGACAATGACATTAGTTTTTTAATCCGCAGAAACAAGAAGGAGGACATGCAATCATGCAGGATGTGTTGCGTGTGCAAAGTGAAATTGGCGCGCCCCCCCCGGAAGGTGGCGCCTTAGGCAGCCGCCTATGTTGTCTGTTGGATTGAGCAGCCCTGGTTACAGCGATGCGGTGAGCGTGCGGCTGGGCACACGGGGTACACCTGAGCGGGATGGTCGGACATCCAATGGTGCCGTCACCCAGGTACAATCGATGGCCCTCTAGTGCATCCCCATGTCACAGAAAGTATATCAGCATATATTCATTCACAGTCTTTTTGATATAACATTGAGCTATAACAGCATGATAAAGTTCCTGAAATTCAGTTACGGCTTTTGGGTTTCGCGTGACCCCGTCTGGCCACCCGTATGAAAAATATCTGGGATACAACAGCAAACAGAGATATCACAGTAAGTCATGCAGATCACATAGAAGTGCGATGCTGTGCGACTCACAATTCAGTGTGAAGATGCTGATGCTGCTGATGATGACCGCGTCCCCGCGTTGCATCAGCCGCCCATGGAAGATGGATGGATAGATGCATATTACGGTTATAATCTGGCTAATTATTTATCTATAATATTGTAGAATAAAGACAGTACCGAAAGTGTAATGTCCAGTGTCTTTACTACTTTTCCTTACAAGACAATGTGAGATTCATGATTCTTTGTCATCTCACCACATCAGGACACACGCACACGGGCATTTGTGTACCATGACCCACATGGCCACCGGGAAACGTTTCTCTGTGGCCTCCGTGCAATTTGCGGTGAGGTAAAGATAAGTTTTAAATATATTAAAAGCATTCGCTCATTTACATCTCTGACAATCAGTCATAAATTCAACATACTAAAACAAATCATTGTGAATTAACAATATAGCCACCTGTTTGCATGCGTACATGCTCCATGTCAAGCCCATATATGTACACACATACATATTGCATAGAGACAGAGATAACGTAGATAATGCCAACAAATGTCGATAAAGAAAATGTAAAAAGCAAAATATTTTACGAGTAGCCTAATTTATTAAATAGTTAATACAAGAATAAGCAAATTATTGTAATTTCACAGTTATACCCGCGAGCCTGACCAGGAAAAGCAGCTTGACGGTGGATGTAAGGATTTCACACTCTGCGGCTGTTCTGAGAAGCGCGTCTGTATCTTGGCGACTGCGCATGCGCTGCTAATGTCAAACATGGCCGCCACCGGTGGCTCCGCCATGAGGTCTTTCCTTAGCGTCTGCAGGGCTTCTGCTTTAATTACTGCGAAATCCGTGTCGGGAAATGTGCAGTCAGTCACCGCAGCGGCTCCCGTAAGTAGTTCTTATTTGTTTTTCACGCTTAGAGTGTTAATTTACCAGTTGAAGCAGGTGTATCTGTCAGCTCCGGTAGCTGCTGTTGACCTACCGGTCGTCCAGTCAGCTGTCATCTCTCGGCATGTCTGTTGATTCGCTCAATTATCAGATGTACATATATAACATGATATGGATTTATTGTCGCTTGGACTAACACATATATACTTCACCACGCTGATTTAAAATCCCTTAATTCCTCTTTGCCCATGACCTCTCTGGGACTGCTGTAGTGACTTAATGACCCTTATATCTCATCACGGAGAAGGTAAAAATGCAAGGACTCCTCGTTAAAACCCGCTTGTCTTTCTACTTAATGAGTCACTTGGCCCTCTGGGTAGGACAGGAAGATGCTGCCCTCTCAATTGCTGTAATGTGCCAACAATCCCTCCTTCACACTGTAATGTAAAAATACAGGTGTTGTGTGATGGTCCTGTCCGGCAGTCCTCTCATCTGAGAAGTACGGCATGCAGAGCTCTAACCTCGCAGCCTCAACTCCCCTAGGTGCTGCCACGTCGGGTTCACATGAGCCCAGCCTCCAGTGGCAAGCACCAATCATCTACGGGCCAGGAGAAGTTTTCTGAGGAGTACATCAAGAAACAGATAGAGGAGTTCAACATTGGAAAGAGGCATCTGGCAAACATGATGGGCGAGGATCCTGAGACCTTCACCCAGGAGGACGTGGATGTAAGAACCTCAGGCTTGTCACTGCATTACTGCCTCTCTGGTCTCTTTACAGATGTTCAATTGATTGTTCTGTAATGCAATGCAGTCGAATGGAACACAGAAATGATATTTTACCCCCCATGGAGAAATTGTCTTTTCGCTTTCCTTGCTTCCCATAATGTCCTCAGAAGGTTGCATTTTCTTATGCCAGAACAGTCAGTATATTTATCAACTTAGTTATTATACTTTACGTAGTTACTTTACTTAATTTTTGTCCACAGGAACATGGACTATTCACCTATTTTACTAGTTTAACTTAAGTTCAACATAATTGCTCCTTAAACGGCACGACCGTGGCAGGCTCCCGCATTCAGATCAGCACCCTTCCTGATAGGAATCTCTTTCTCTCTCCTGCTTGGTGCCTGTGAGTTCATGGTGTAACGTTTCACACAGGAATCACACTCTCGTTCTTCATTGTGCTCTGCGAGATTATCGCATGTTTGGTTACATGTGATGCGAGTCACGAGGCTACTGTGTGTGTATTGAGTTGCTGAAGTAAAAAGTGGGTAAAAGGCAGATTGAATTTGATTTAAACATAGATACATAATCAATCAAATGTCAGCACAGGTCAAAACTGTTAAAATACTGCAATGTGAACATTTATGGAAAGAGAGTTAAATTTGTAAAGTGTATTTGAAGTCTGGATAAATAGATCCATCTATTGCAGTAATTATTCACCAAATTCATCTTTCTAGAGACTAAAAACAGGTGTGTGACTGAGGAGCAGGAGGGATCACTGCTAAAATGTCTGGATTTGGGGTTTTGCTGAAAGTGGGGCGTGTCTGAGCCTCGGTTGGGAGCACGTGTGCCCTGGACCCCAGACTCAGGTGCAGCTCTTCCTGCGTGTTCGGCAGAGAGGCCGTCTAGCAGGTGCCGGCTAGCGCGTGCATTACGGTGCATTAGCGTCGCTGCACGCCCACGGGTTCGCCGGCTTTAAACGCCGCGTCTGTAATTACGCGGCAGAGCCGCCCGTAATTGATTCGCCCTGCCGTTTTGTTTTTGATTTTTTTTCCCATTCCTGATGCCTCCCTCGCCGCTAATGAATGAAGCCGTTAGGACAGGCGTGCATAAGCCAAACTGACGGCAGACACCCGGACACCAGATGCATCGTGGGAGAGGGGTCATGGGTCCCACGCAGGCACCTGCGTGCCGTCGGTTATCTCCGGAAAGATCAGTGGAGTTGACAAACGTGTGAAGCTGCTGATGGCGCTTAACAGCTGGGGGGATGGAAGGGGGGGGGGGCGTTTGCTTAATGAAGGACTGGAACATGACCTGCACCCCACTTTTTTACCTGGGGGATAGCAAATCCACCTGCGCTGCTGGGACACGAGAGTCCACCACGGCCGGGAAGCATTTCCGCCCCATTCTGGCCACGGTGGACTGGGAAACTCGGGGTGGGGGGGGGGGGGGGGGGAGAGACATGGAGTCCTGTTCCTGTTGCTTGGGACAGACAACAGAACTTGTCTCGTTTATTTTGGATCCTTGCCCCTGTCCATTGGTTTGAGACTATGGAGGTGTTCTACAAAGCAGAATTTCCCAGTTAGCCGGATAACTTAAGCCGAACTTGAAAACTGTCCAACAGGAGGAACGTGACATTCCTATTGGACAGTCCTGACATTTGGCTTAAGATATCTGGTTAATAGAAAAATCCTGCTTTTGTGGAATACCTCTCCATATCGGTGCCCTTGCTTACATGTAAAACTGCACTTATCTGGTTCCCAACTGGTATCCCAGCATTCCCTGGGGGGAGGGTTAGAGACCATTATGAGGCTTAGAATTAGGGCCCCCTCCCACTCATAGTAAGAGAGTGTGCCATTAGCCCTAAGCTGGATGTCTTCAAAGCGTCGATCATCTGCAATTTTAACCCAAAGAACATTTAAACGTTCCTGTCCTGTCCCCCCCTGCTCTGACGGGCCTGCCATTGTCACTTTTGTGTTTTTTGGCAAAGAATGGTAGTGGGGGGGGGGGGGGGACAGCAGTGACAAGTCAGCCAAACCCCAGGGACTCCAGCTGACACCAGCGCCTGACCCCCCCGCGGTGAGTCGGAATGCTGGCCTCTCTTCGGGCCACGTCGATGTGTCCAGGAAGCAGTCAGATCGCCACTGACAAGGACGTCACTCTCGCTCCCTGGGGGGTGGGGTGGGGGGGGGGGTGCCATATTGTGTCCTGGGGCAGGAACAGGTGCTGCCATCATCTGCTGAGACGTTCTGCCTCTCCTTTCATCCCCCCTTCCTGTCTGGCCCCTTCTCTCTCTGATTTCCTCCGCTGTTGACAGTGTGAAAACCCCACGCCCTGCTCTCCCCTTCAGCATCTGCTCCCCCTCTAATTGAAAAATGGAGAAAATCAAAGCAGAGAAAAGTTCAAGCCCCCCCCCCCCCCATTGTGGTGATGAAGCTGACAGACTTCACGAGACACATTTCCGGGGTGGGACGCGGCTTCCTGAAGCATGGGCCGCATTCAGCTGATCTGTGGCCTGGATCAGAAGCTTCCACTCGGTTCCGCTCGGTGGTCCTTATGGCCCCGGTGAGAGCGGGGTGGGGGGGGGGTGGGGGTGTCCAAGCGATGCTAACGTGCTAACTCGCAGCTGGGCACCGATGGGGCGGCTGAGCTTCCGCCATTGAACAAGGCAGTAGCTCTGACTGGTTTGCTGCTTAGCCTGCTGGGCCAGATGGGCGGCGGCGCTGATCGCAGTGCGGACGCTTCATCAGGGAAGGTCAGCGGTCGGGATGCTTTGGGAGGATGAGAAATGACCTGTGAGGCTTTTAGGTTGGGTGGGGGCAGGCCTGGGTTCCAGATCTGCTGGGTTTTTCACACTTATAAGCCTTTTAGCTTGAATGGGGGCGTAAGGCGGCGATTCCGGGCGTGACTCTCGTCTCTGTCTCTTACAGCGCAGCATCGCCTACCTTTTCCCTTCCGGACTGTTCGACAGGAAAGCCCGACCCGTCATGAAGGTAAGCGGGGAAGCCGAGCCCCCACCTCGCCGTACGGCAGAATGGATGACGGCGGTGAGCTAATGGGCCTTTTCCCATCTATCCACAGCACCCGGACGAAATATTTCCCAGGCAGAGAGGTACGGCGTTAAGGCGTGTCTGTTTTGGACATTTGGTTAGTTACGTGCCTGGGGGGGTTCAATTACCAGCCCAGCTGCCCATAATCTGCCCCGCTACACTTAGTCTGTGCTTATCCTATGCAGGGTAATCACTGAATTAAATGCTGTTTTCTGACAAGTTTAAAATTTGCGTGTGTTTTTTATGTTTTATTTTTGTCCCAGCTGTTCAGTGGAGTGAAGATGGGCGCCCCCTCCACTTCCTCTTCTACACGGGGAAGACGTCATATTACTCCTTGGTGCATGTGAGTATTGGGTGACTATGGCGCCGCCTGGTGGGGGCCAGTGAGGGGCAAATGGGCAAACAGGCTGGTGTTCGGTGTGGCACTGAAGTGTATCGCATGAGGATAAGTGAAGATGCCAGATCTGAGCTGATTCAGAGGCGTGATCTGACCCAGACGCGGGAGCTAAGGACCCGAGGTTCTGTTCTGCCTCAAACCGGTGACGGTCACTGGGCCGGGGTGATCTGAACAGGAGGGAGGCTGTAGCTCTGTCGTCCTGTTTTGGTGGGAGGTGCCCCCCCCCAGCAGACATGTATTATGGCCGCCGATGAATCTTCCTCTGGTTCCTGAAGTGGGTGCTTTGTGTGGGGGGGGGGGGGGATGACTGTCCAACACTGGGATTCTTTTCTGGCAGAAGTGGCTGTTTGACTGGATTCAGAGGCGTCTGAATGTTCAGAGAAAATGTGTAATTCACCCCCCCCTCCATTTTCCTTTTTTTTTCTTTTTCCTGGGTGCGATGGAAATTTGTTTTTTTTTTTTCTTCCCCGTGTGATGCTCGCTTTCTCTGGCGGCCAGCGGAGGATGAGATGCACTCTGTCGTGGAGGAATTAAAGTGAACATCTGCGGAGTAGCCGGGGTGGGGGTGGGTGGGGGGGGGGGCGGATGGGGCATGCGGAGACCGCGGCCGTCAGCGCAGAAGTGGCGGCTTCCCGCTTATGCCCGGGGGCAGTGTGGGCGCCACACCAGCTCAGACACTGGCGAGCGTCGCCACTCATATCCGCCCGGCTGGCCGTGCGCCGGGGAGGGGCCGTAACGACCCTCCCCAACTCCGCCTGAGTCTCCTGAATTATCCAATACACCCCACCTATCATGACAGAATAATGACTTATAGTGACGCCCCCTAGCGTGACAGACAGGCCTGTGGATCAATGGGCATAACAGGAAGCGGTAAGGTCCAGCCGATGGGGGCGTGGCCTCTGTATATGATACAGGGTCAGGTGACTGGGCCTGTGGGGGTTCATTTACATCAGCCATAACCCTACTGTCCCACCCCCAGGACATCTATGGGAAGATGCTGGCTTTGGAGAAGCATGAGGATCGCATGAGGAGCAAAGGTCTCCTGTCCCAGGAGACCAAGAAGCTGTGAGTGTCACACATGCAGACAGTATTGCGGCTGGTTTATACTCGATGCTCGCAGCGTGTTCACTCACGCATTATGGCTGCCGCGCATGTCCTGCATTCGTCACGTTTGCTGTAGGTGCACCTATGAGTGGAACTAACGTTCCGCGTACGCGAGACGCAGTACCGCCGGAAATCCTGGGGGGCAGTATGGTCACCTTGTTTATATGTGGAACACTTACTATTAAAGTGGCATTCGATTCAAATATCCATAAGATATGGATATTTCAATAAATAGTGTTAAAGTATTTGTGACTTATACTGTATTTTAGCAGCAAGACGGCAATAAATAGTCAATAAAAGTGCTAAAGTGCAAACAGCAGTGGCAGCATGACAGAATGTGAGCAGTGAATAACAAATCAAACTGTATCCCAAACTGTATCCCTCCTCTCCTCTGTCTCCCTCCTCTCCTCGGTCTCCATCCTCTCCGTCACCCTCCCTCGTGTCTCCCATCTCTGTCCTCTCAGCTCTCTGGGTGGCAGCAGATGGCTGGTGAAAGAGGAATTAGAAGAGCAGCTGGTGGAAGTCATGTCTGATCAGGATGTAAGGAGATTTTTTTTTCCACATTAGTTATCAAATGTATACAATGTTTATATTGCGCTGTAACTGTAACCTTAAGTAACTGTGGCAGAAATGCCCAGAATCAGGGCTTTCTGTAGTATCTGCTGCAGTTCATAACTCGCCCACTAGAGCGCGCTCATATTAATGTCTGTTTGTGTGTGTTTACACTAAGTCCCAGTTTCTCTCCCTGCTCCGCCAGTATTCCCGCTTCCTCCAGCTGATGGAGAAGCTGGTGTCGATGGCCTACAGCCCCATGGAGGAGGAGTTTGTCCTCCGCTTCCGCAGGCAGCTGGAGATCCAGTCCCGCAGGCAGCAAGTCCCGCCCCTGCAGCTGGACGAGAGGGGCGTGGCCTTCAGCACAGGAGAAGGTGATGTCAGAAGGCGAGCCCCGGTCCCTCAGAGCCCGCCACGGCTCCCACCCCTCCGGAGTCACCCGCTACGGCTCTGGTTCCTCTTCTCTCCTCAGCTCTCTTCCTTTGGCTCCCTCAGGGAGGAGAAAGACAGCCACAGCCACGGCAGTGCTGCGGGACAGTGGCTCCGGCAAGATCACTGTCAACGGGATCGACTACACACAGTACTTTCCTGTTCTGCAGGACCGGTGTGTGTTTAATCTCTCAGTTCCTGCACAGCAGCACTGCACACATCTGGCGCCGGCTGCTTGGAAGGGCTATAGGCACCTTAACTGATACGATACGGCCACCTACTGGACGATTTGAGTATCGCAGTCGCTGTGAATGTCTGGAATACTTGTCATACTGAAGACAGATCTCAGCAGCCTGGGTTAAACGTGGCTTGCGGGACATTTGATAGTACAGAACTGAATGGATTCAAGCTGAATTTACCTCATTTACTGCAATTTTCCTATAGCTGAGTGAATGCAGTATAGATGGTACTGTGGAGGTTTAAAGCATAGACTGCTAATGTACCCTTGAGAAAAGTACTTCAGCAGGAACCCTTTCAGTAAACCATCCAGCTGAGTAAATAGATACAACGCTGACTGGATGAAAATGCCAGCTAACAACTAAAAGTAAGTGTAACCCCCCCACAGGGAGCAGCTGATGTTTCCTCTGCATTTCCTGGATCGGTTGGGGCGACATGACATAGAAGGCAGCGTGACTGGCAGTGGGCGTTCTGCCCAGGCGGGGGCACTGCGACTGGCTATCGCTCAAGCTCTTTTGAGCTACTCGTCTGAGAGCGAGATGGAGGCCATGAGGCAGGGTGAGAGGGAGACACACGCACAGAGACACACGCACAGAGACACACGCACAGAGACACACGCACAGAGACACACGCACAGAGACACACAGACACACACACAGAGACACACACACACAGACACACACAAAGTCCACGTATCCATATCTTTATGGGGACTCTCCATTCATGTCTATGGGCATAACCCTAAACCCAACAATGACAATGAACCCTAACCCAGCACTGACTTAACAATACTTAACAAACAATGCACAAGACTTTTGGCATTTATAGTTTCTGGGTTCCAGTCATGTTTTTAAAATATGGTCCCCACAATGTCAAAACAAAAGGTTTCTATTTCATTGTGAGGAAATCTGGTCCTCACAATGTAATAGTTAAGTACAGGAAATCTGTCGTGTTGACTGCACACGGCATGTGGCGCAGTTACGAAGATATTTCTGTGCTTCCATCCTCCTCATCAACCTTGACCTTCTCTCACTCTCTTTCCAAACCAGCTGGTCTGCTGACCCCTGACCCCAGGGTCAAAGAGCGCAAAAAACCAGGCCAGGCCAAGGCCCGGAAGAAATTCACCTGGAAGAAGCGATAGTGTCGGCATCGGCCCGGGACCCAGAGTCTCGTCCTGTGACACAGATTACCTTCAACTGTATGGTCACGTTTCGTTGGAATCCCCAACATCTCAGAAACTGTCCCTACAGCGCAGTGGACTACAGAGATTCTGCAACTTTGTTGGCCTATTTTGTGAACCTGTCATGTAACAAAAATATAATTGCTGCTGTAATGTTTAAATAAAGGCTCCCTGGAATAAAAAAAAAAAATCATTTGGATCAATTGTAACTTAATCTGCTTCTCTCCCTCTTCAAAGGGTAGTGAAATAGCAGTTCTGAAGTTTCGCCACACGGGGGCAGTGACTGATTTAAATTTTTATTTTTTATTACAACGCATTGCAACCCACCTGCTGTAACAGTATAATTATTACAAATGAAGGCTAGTGTAAGCGATCTACTTACAGTGAAGCACATTCCTTTGACTGATTTGTTGCCATTGTAGAACTCTGAACAGTTTGTCGTGGAAATTTGGCAGGATGCAAACCATTGATGTGAATAAGGAGCCCACGTGGGCAGAGGGTAGGTGCGTTCTAGTGTGTAAATACACGACTGCTGTGTTTACTGACATTTTACTAAGCCGTGCGCTGAATTCTGGCTGTGATTCAACTTTTCTTAAATGCAGAATGTACCAGAAACTGTTGCCTACTGATCCCACGTTCGTTCTTCATTATATAATCTATCATAACGGCTATTTCATGCCCTTATATTTGTTCATGATTTCTACTTGAGTAGTAACTGTAGGGTGACCAGATAATCCATGTCAGGGAGGACACTTTGAGCTACTTCAGGTTTTACAAACTACTTTCAAATTGAAAGGCTCCTGTGCTCGGCTAATTAGTTCAGCTCTTCTTGTGCTTTGACTGGTTTATTTCCTTGACTGAAAGACTCATCCAGCTGTTTCACATTAACATTAGTGACACATGCATGATTATAGGAGACTGACCAATCAGCACACAGCAAGAACTCAGTGCTCAAGTGAAATCCAGGTCCGTTTAATTGAAATGGTAATTTACAATTCCTGTCCTAGCTCAGAGTGTCCTCCCTGACATGGATTATCTGGTCACCCTAAGTAACTGAGTTACTAAGTTACTTGTGCGCTTCAAGTAAAGTGCTATCAATGCATTTCAATTTGCAAATTCAACCGTTTTTCGCCGCATTGTGAGCGATCCTTTGGCTACCGTTAGGTGATTTATCAGAGACAGCCGTGCAATGAAACTCTTGAGTGTGATCATGATACAAGAAATGCAGCCAAAAGGGTCTCACCTGCAGATGAATGGGGCGGAGCCATTGTATTTATGACGCAATCTCAAGCTTAATATTTTAAATATATTGTTAGTTCCAAAACGGGCAAACGGACAGGACATGGATTTAATCATTTAAGCAAGGATTTCATTAGACTTCGGGGCTCTTTGGAGATGCATAACAACCAGATTGTATAAAGTATTCCTTTCTAACAGGGACTGGCTCTATTTGTATTTATTTTCATTTATTTTTACTGAGCATTGTACAGTGTCTTTTTTTCTGGGTTTTCCCTCGTTTAATCTGTTCCAGATGGAAGAGTCCCTCCTACTGGCCAATCATAACCAGCAGTAATTTCCTATCCTAATTAAAACCAAACCCGATTCAAAGGTTAAGAAGCACCTTGCAGGGACACGTGATCGGCCGCAAGGGCTGCTGGGATCGCTGAGATGAAAATGGCGAAATGCGCAGCCGGGCGCGGAGGAGAAGATAGGGCTGCAGCAGAGGATATCTCCGAGCTACAGATGCTGTTGCACCCCGAACTTCTGTCTCAGGACTTCATCCAGTTGATGTTACAGGAGGTCAGAGGCTCGATTGCAGATTTAGCGGGGCGAAGGCGAACTATCTAACGGGCTAAGGACAGCTGGGCTTGTTTCGGAGGCCGTGTTTACTGCTGGCCAAGGCGACCTTTCGCTCACGGGGGTGTGTGTGGCTGAGCAAACCGGGACGACACGACACTTAGCAGCCCGTTAGCCTGATGTTCAGGCTGTAATGACGGTCTCCCAACAAATCCATAGCACTGCGATACGCGGCTATTTATTACAACTGATACCTAAATCTGCCTGAAGTCTGAGCTAATTAATATGTGACGTTCACGCTAACGGGATTGTGGGTAGATGTGTTCAGCACAAGCGTAATGTGACCTGGGGTGAGTCTTCATGTGTACTTGACCGTACTTGTGTTCTCGTGTACACGTTTGACGTCATCTTCCATTGCCGAAGACCAGATCCAATTCTAAGGACACAAGTACAGAGGGCGGTAAAAATCCCCGGGTGTCGTTCTTGCCCCGCGGGAGCAATGAGTGTGGCAACAAGTAATGTTACTCTTCTTGTCTTACAGAAAAATATACAGGTTGGGGACGATGTGAAGACTGACCGGGACCGACTGACGGAGCTCTTCATGCAGCACATCACCCCAAAGCCGCAGAGGAAGCTGCCCCACAGCCGCTGGGGAAGCAGGGTGGAGAGGAGGAGCCTCACAGGGTCACATGCAAACAGGTACCCAAACTCGACCAACCAGAACCACCCATTGGCTTATTGCATTCTTGTTTGCTGGTGACTCTGCAGACGGAATCTAAAGCTGCCCAGTGCTGATACTGTGTTGGTATTAATCGGTCTGTGTGCTATCTGGGGGTGGGGGCACTCAGCCTGTGCTGCTGTTTGACTCAGCTGAGATCTTTATTAATGAGCTTGACTTGGGCTGAATGACTCGCATCATGTTAAAAGCATCGCAGAGTTTAGGATTTGGTGCTCGTGTCAGGACCAGGAGTGAGATGCTCTACACGGGGGCAGCATATTGAAAGAAATTCAGATATCATGTTGTGATTCTTAATTTTTTATTTTTATATTATAGATATTGCAATATCGATGAAGTTCACAAAAAAGTTAAATGTACCCAAAATAAAATATACCCAAACTGAATTTGTTCACCAATATAGTCCATGAAATAAGTTGATGTTGCCCTAAGTTGTCGACAAATCGCTGGCCTTTAATCTTTATCGTATCTTTGGAACACAAAATATTTCCATTCCATGGAAGCCGATTGTCTCTTAGCTTACGTTCTCTTGTTCACTTTTTTTCCTCTTCACTCATTTGTGTTAAATTCCTTGCAAATGCACACACCGTTTGTGAGTCCAACAGCAAGGATGAGGATGATTTAGATAGGCTAGGAGAGTGCATGCAGAGTTCTTGTACATGGGCAAAATCATCATTACACTTGCAAAGTTTTATTTCCTATGAGTAAAAATGTTTCAGCAGGGCTTGATGATCTCCGTTTAGAACCCCCACAAACACACATACGCACTTGACAAATTCTATGACGTACTTTTCAGAACACCGCAACTGTATTGTAAAATAACATTTTTAAAATACCATAGAACGTGGTATAATGTTTTGATGGTATGAAAAAATACTGCAGACGCCTAACTTCTGAACCCGGCTGACTGTTGCGGTCCTTGTGATGTGATAATTGCATATGTGTATTATGCATTGTCGATGTTAATATGGCACATTAGCTAACCCTACAGGTTCTGAGGTTTCTGATCCCTGCTTTGTCCTGACAGCTCTCTCTCCTCCAATGAGAGTGGCGCCCGGAAGAGGCAGCTGATCGTGTTCGATGGCAGCCCCACCAGAACGGGCGCCATCAAACTGAAGAAGCCGGAAGTGACTCCAGGTTCCGGCTCGATGGATCGTCTGAAGCCCCCTCCGTCCGGAAACTTTGCAAACCCTATCCGCAAGCTCTCCAGCCCCCCTGCCAACCGCTGCAGTCCCAACATCACCATCAGCTCCCCCAGTCCGACACTTACGAGCCCCTTAGGGAAGGAGACCGCAAAGTCACAACCCTCCCCAACTGTTAAGTTAAAACGGCTGGCGACCAGCGAGGGAGACTCCGACAGCTTGGTGCGTACATGAATTGGTATACTGCCCCCTAGTGGCACTCCGTGTATCTCTCTGGTGATAATTTTTTTTTCCAACAAAATGTGATTTTCCAATTGTGACTGACTGATACAGCTGCATGCACCCTCCTAATCTGATCTTGTGTTATGGTGTTGTATCACTTTCTCGTTGCGATTCCTCCCGTCCCATAGGGGGAGCTGAAGTCCCCAGAAATGAAAAAGAAGATTCAGCCCATAACGTGGCCATGAGTCTGCGCTCCTGCAGCAGGGGACGTAGAAGCAGACACGGGGTGGGGGGGCAGTCCAGGGCTTCTGGCTGTATGACGATCTCTGACTCTGGATCATCTGCACTGCTGCCGTCTGCGCATCACCCCAACGTTCAAGTGCCCTTAGAGTCCAGAAGATCAGCCGTCTCTTCCAGGAAATGAAGTACACACTACGCTACGTCCTATTGACCCCCAAGTTATATGTTCCATTTTATAATATCAGGAGTCACTTTTGTATGTTTTTTTTTTTTAACTTATTAAACCATAGTTTTCTCCTTCTGAGGCATTTAAATGGCTCTGTAATATTAGAGTCTAGCCAGGAACTGTAATGGAGGGTATGAGTTGCTGTAGGAGTAGCTATTTCCATGGAAACAGTGTTCCCCTTCTGGGCCGCCTCATGCTTCTGCTGTGGTCCATGCCCCCCCCCCCACCGTTCTGTTTCACATGCTTTGTAACGCTAAGGCTTTGGAGTGGATTGAGCGCTTGAAGAATTGAGTGCTGCTTCAACTGCTGTACGGACTTATGCTGTGACACAAACGGCAACTAGCTGTGACTCCTGGACGTCCCAGAAAAGCGAGCAGCTGCTGTGATGTCTTGTGTGGAGCAGGGGATTGGGGGGAAACTGTAGAAAATACAGCAATAGGTCATGTCTATTTCCAGAGTTTTAGGGAAATGATTGACTACATTTATAAAGCTTTTACTGGTTTACTTTTGGTCATAGGCATGTGGTTGGTGTGTTTCGGAGCTGTACCATATTTGTATTGGAGAGCTGGAAATACTCGCTGTATGATTGCGGGTCTGAGAAAATCCAATAAAAAGATGACTGTCTGTCTCTACCTGCTGCTGGGTCTGAATGAGATTAGAGCAGAAATGGAAGCTGAGGATTTATTTGTATTCAGTCCAGCTAAGAAGTCTGCAGAGAGATGGAAATGCACGTCGCGCCGGCTGTTTGGCTAATTTCCTGCGCTGTGAGGGTGGGGCAGAGTGATTAGCTGTTACGTAATTGGCCGTTATGTAATTTCTGTGTAATATTTATGAGTTTGTGAAATCTCAGAGAAAGACATAAACATGACGTAAATGTTCTAGCATCTGCGCTGTAGCTGTGAAATAAGGCAGGGGTGGATCCCTAACTGGCTGGCCTGCATGGGGAAGCAGGTTCTGCTGAGGCGGTTCCAGAGCGACCCGGGTGCTCCTCACCACAGTCGGGATGCAGGATGTCACCCCAGCATGTGAGGATGCTGTGCCCTGCCAGTGACACTGCGCGGTGCATGCAGCCTAAACAGTGGTTGTGCCAGTGACACTGCGCGGTGCATGCAGCCTAAACAGTGGTTGTGCCAGTGACACTGCGCGGTGCATGCAGCCTAAACAGTGGTTGTGCCAGTGACACTGCACTGTGCATGCAGCCTAAACAGTGGTTGTGCCACTGGCGCTGCCCAGAGGAGATGTACTTACTGCCCCCTCGCCCTGCAGGGGTGACTGATCTGGAGTCACATTGTGTCATCCCCATTTAACCATTAACTGCTACTTAATTTAATAGCTGCTTCCATATATGTTTGCAGCTTAGGCTGCTGTTGGATGGTCACCAGGTAAAGTGGCACCTGATTGCATTCCTAAGACCACAGTTATTCCTGCCCGTTTGTGTCAGGTTACTGTGATAAGAAGCACTTTTAACTGTAGGGACAGACCAAACCTAAAAGCCCCTTAACTGGGAGTTTTTGGTTCCTCTTCCCTGTTGTCATCTGGCTTTTCTTTTGGTTCTTTTTCATTTCTTTCAGTCCTTTTTCTTCCCCTTTCCCTGTTTCTGTATTATTCTGTCTTGATGTTCTTATGTACCACAACACACCCATGAGAAGGGCCTTAGGGTAACTCTGTTATGAAAGGCGCTATATAAAAATAAATTTAACTCCACCCAACACAACTGAGGGTCCCAAGTTTCCAGCCAATATCTATGAAATAATGCTGATAGGTTTCAGTTTTGGACAGTCACCTTCTGTTGTATCAATCATATGCAAATACTATATTTCACCTTGGAAACCTACAGATGGTCCATGTTTTTGCTCCCTGCTAGACGGTTCACATTTTGGGAGGGAGCAAAAATGTGGACTGTCTGTGGGCCCCTGAGGGCCGGGTAGGGAAACACTGCTGTATTGGACCAGATCATTAAGAAATGCATGGAGGGGAGTGTACCGCTAATAGGTTTGGTGCAGGTGATGCATTTCTTGGCATACAGAAGCAGCTGAGGCAGTAGGGAGTGTCATCGCGGGAGGTGAACCGTTGGCTGGACAGCTCCTGTTCACAGCCGGTGCACAGGAAGCAGACTTTATGCCATGGCTGGTCGTGGTACGTCACGCCGCCAGCAGTGATTACCTGCAGGGGGCGATGGAGAGTTTCTGGTACACCTGCTGATGAGTGACGCGATGGCTGCCCCTTCACAGATTTTCACTGAACTAAATAATACGACATTTCTCTGGCTTCAGACCCTGGTCTGTTTCCCACTGTTGACCTTTCATGATCCCTCTAAGCAGCTGCTCACATACCGGCTTTGGCTGCTGCATTAAGTGTTATGATCTGTGATGCTATGATACTCTAATCCTGCAAAACTGCACACGCTCTGGGTCTGGCTGCCACTGAGGCATCATGTGAGCTCATTTTACACAGAGTTGTAGCTCAAGTCTTCAACAACTCACTCATTAGGGATGCTGACTTCAGGGAGGCAGATGAGGGGCATCCAGGAGGGCGGGGATGCTGACCAATGATTGGCTGGTTGACGGAAATACTGTGTGTGTATATATGTATGTATATGGTGCTGAGGTATCACCCACTAGTCCTAATGGAGCAGTGTGAGGTTTTTCTGGTGGCTGGAGTGTCAATCCTGCCACCAACCCAAAGTTATTCCATGTAAGTTGGAGGACCTGCTTGCAGGGCTGGATGTAGATTAACATCATACCCAGGACGAAGCAATTGCAGGTTAAGGGCCTTGCTCAAGGGCCCATGGAACCTTCCAGTTGCTAGTACAGATCCCAAGCTTCAGAGCCACCACTCCGTCCCATAGGTTGGCGGGGTGGGCAAAATCTGTTGACCAGAGCTAGATGGTGGTAGAACTTCTTGCCGGCTACTTTCATCACTGCTGAATGGCGTAAAGACAGATTTCCGGGACATTGCGAATGATTTGCAGGAGACGGGATGTCTGAAATACATTTTCGGTTTCTCTGTTGAACCACACCTGATCTCAGGCAGATAGTACCTCTTCAGGTAGGATGGAAAACCTGCTGGATGCTGACACTCCGGGATCAGGGCTGCCTACCCCTGGTCTAGTGTGATGTTAAAGTCATTGTAGACACTATATAATGACAAGTTGACCAGGTCCTAAGGCAGTAACGCAATTTCAAACCAAAACACTCCTACCACCATGCTTCACAGTGGCTATGAGGTTCTTTCCTCACATGCTGTTTTTTTTCCAGAGGCTCCTTCTTGGCTGACCTCACAGATAGGCCACCTTTCCCTGTCAGTCTCCTGCACATCCACACGGACTGGTAATCCCTTGATGACTCCTTTGGGCTTTTTGAGACATCATGATGCATGTTGTGCTCTTGGGCTGAATCTGAAGAACTGTATGGTGCTCTTGGTTTGCTTTGGGACATGCTTTGTGCCCTTTCTTGAACAGAGAGCACCATCTAGTGGAGTCAAAAAATACAGCAAATGGTTCATGAAGCATCATTGTCTATCACTAGTACTACACACCTAACTAGCTATGACAGGACAAAACCATAAAAAGATGCCATCTAATAATCACCGATTTGCACCTAATTTGGTGCATCTGATTCTAATTTGTAGGCTTAACGTGGCAATAAATGTAGGGGTGTACTAACTGTTTTCTTAAAGAAATTAGAAACTTTGGTTATTTTAACATTATTATATGTAAATTTCAAACATAACTTTTTTCAATTTTATCATATTTCTCTATTGGTGTTGTTGAAATGAAGAGCTAAATACATGTCTGTCCAAAAATGTTCAAAAACAAAAAAATGATGGGGTGTACTTACTTTTTCACATGGCTATGAGTCATACACAGACTGGCACAGGAAATTTGTAGAGAACCTGAATGTCTTTAAGTGTCACTGTGAAAATGTCACAAGATGACATGTTTTTACTCAGCACATCAGTCTGTTCCAGCCTGTTATAATTTGGAAGCTGTGATTGTATTGTTGAATACTGGTCTGCGTCATCCTTTTTATGACATTCGTGCACTTTTCTACTTTGATTCAAAAGAATGTTTATAGCAAAAAAAATGCCAAGTGATAATATAAATACAATGAACAGAAACATATTTGCAGAATGAATGTGTCACAGTCATCTCAAAGACCTCAGAAAGTTGATACGCAGTCAAACTGGTATAAAACTGGTATAGGAACCCCTGACGAATTTTCCATCAGCCTTCCCAGCAGGATCAGTGAAGGTTTCTGGCAGTTGAAACCAACGAGAAGAAAATCGATATTCCCAAAAACAACAGAGATCAGATAATCTGCCCCAAAAACCTCAATAAAACGGTTCAATGGGGGCTTGAGGTTTCAACTGGGATTTCCACCAGGAGAAAAAAATTATCTTCCTCTGGGTGTACAGCACCAAGTAGCGGTCCAAAGGTGAGCACATCACGTATGTACAATGAGATAAAGGGGGTTGGGGGGGCATTTCATATAAAAGAAATCATACTTTTCTACATAGAAACTAATTTTGGGTCATACCGGAATCCCACACAAGTTTTGACCTGGGTGCAACTTGGTCACGTCTTCCTTATATTTCATGACTGGTTTCAATTTACATTTCTGTCAATAACTACAACAAACGTTATCATATAGTCCATGTAAATACACGGCACGAACAACAGAGGGCAGAGTTGCATCATAGTTTTACTCTGGCTAAAGCAATAACCCTCTAACGAGTTCTGAGGGACCGCTGCTTAGAAGCAACAAAATGATAAATCTATTACTTTTTAAGCTTTCTCAATGACACATCTCCGAAGGAATTCAGACATGTGAATCAAATCACGGCAAGAATTCAGCAATCACGGTTGACTAAGTCATATTTAAGTCATTAATTCATCGACTGAAGGATTAAGTCAGCCGACCAGTGGTCCAAACTGGAGATCTTTCAGACACCCCCCCCCCTCCCCCCCAAGGTTATCACGCAGCATGCTGTCAATGTAATAATGTAACAACAGCAGTTAATCACATTCCATGGAAATTCTGCTTTGGTTCATTTCAGCGCATTTGATATTCAAACCTGCAAACCATAGGCTACTCAACCAGATAAATAAATTTGCAAAAAATAATAAATAGATTTACAATAAATTATTATTATACATTAATATGACTAACACAAGTTTCATTTTTTCAAATATAACCACAATATAGTCCAATTTTATTGAACTTAACATGTTCGAATAGCATTTTCATTTGACCAGTAGGGGGTGCAATTGTTCCCCTGCACCCCGTAGGATTCATCTGTGCTGCAAACCCATGCAATGCCTTCATTGTGTAATTTCCATAGGATTTACATAGTAGGGGTGGCGTGGCGGCTCAGTGGTTAGGGTCGCTCCTGCAGTGCAAAGACATGCAGTTATAATAAGTGACAGTAGTGAATGGCTATGTTTGTGAGTGTATGACGGACTGCCAGCAGGTTCCGGCTGTACCCCTGTGTTGCCCGGGACAGGCTCCAGACTCCCAAGGCTTTCTAACGAGGTTAGAAGATGAATGGCCAGATAAAACAGCTTAGTCCTGGTAGAGCGAGACGTCTGTGAGATTTTGTACAGCAGGAAAAATGTGTCTGTTGGACACTGTGTCTGGTTTCCAATTGGTTTAGCTGGATCCTTCCACAGGTTGAATCAATCTGTTTATTGCGTTTGTGTTAATGGGTCAGTGTCCTGAGATGGACTAAAGTCCAGTTCAGGACATTCGTCCCATGCGTGCGAGCAGAGATCTGATTCACGTTTTATTAAAATTCACAGAAAAGGCGATGTGTACCTATGGACACAGAGTGCAATGTTAGCCGTTGTATCAAACGAGCGTCTTTTTTCCCCATCTGAAAGCATACTATTTAATTCAAGTGTTTAATTAAAGTATGTGTAAGTTTAAGGATAATCCCCAGGTCCGGGACAAAATTACTTTAACCGGCCCCCATGACGCGCAACCCCTCCCACCTTGGCCCTCCCCTGCTCCCCATCCCCCGGGCTTGACCCCCAAAGACGGCGGTCCTGCCATTAAGCCGTAGTAAACTAATTTTTCTTTCACAGATTGATGAAATTTGTCTTGGCCGTGCCGCCTCCTTCTCCGGCTCCGGCTCCCCGACACGGTCCCTCTAGCTCGGCCCTGACGTCACCGAGCTGGGGGCATGGAGGAGAGGGGAGACCGCCGTGGAGTTACGGGGTTCGCCGAGGGGACAAGCTGCGGGGGGGAGAGACAAGCACCAAGGGTTTTTTCTTTTAAAACTGCAAAGCTTCTGGGTATCCGGCAAGTGACTGCAGCGAGACTGTGCTGATCCGAACCGGAGAGACACCAGGGTAAGAAGAACCGGGAAAGCCGTAGCGTGAATGGGAGGGTGTTCGCGATCGGGGACGGTGCCTGGAGACGGGGGATGCCAGGGGGCGGACGGCCAATGCAAAGTCAGAACCGGCGTGATCTGCGGGGAAGAGGGGGGACTGGGGGCGGTGGAGGATATGTGAGTCTCCGGCTACGGTGGCACAAATGCGACTGTATATGCGGGTGATGGTGGCTTTTCGCCGCGGCTGTACTCCACGATCCTGTCCGGTGTGGCGCATATCTATGCTCTTTATTATTTAAACCACTTTATATTTATCGGAGTTGAGCCTGGTTATGGAAATTTTAAATGAATGCGATTTGACTCCTAGTACAGCCCATCCGTGGCGTTAGACTCATGCTGCGAATGAGAAACGTGTTTGTGTTACTTGAAATGTATCGGATCTCAGTTTAAATTACATACAGTGGCTACAGAATAGCAAAGGTTTCTCCCATGTGTACGCTTACTCTCTGTGTGACCATGTCGCCAAGACGCTGTTTACTACACCGCGTAAAACCGCGTGATTCATTTAACTCAGTATGTGTAAATATGTGATTTGCTTGTTGTTGTTTCACGGTGTTACTCTTTTACCCTGTAAAAACATGGAGAAAAAGATCCAGTTTGGTAGGAAGATGCTTCGGGAAAGACCGTCCAGTTGTGCACCTGAACCAGGCTTTGCGCTTATAGCCGTACAGTATGCAATATATTTTAGGAAGTGTGTTTTATTTTTGTCGTGTTTTCAGGGTTAAGAAAGCGAGCCAAGACTTTATTTAAGGGACTAAGGAACCAAGTCCTTAACTCTCCGTATTAAGAAGTGTGTTTGTGCAGCATGGTTACACTGTTAGAAAAAAAGAGTACCAACTTGTACCTTTGCTTGTCACTGGGGCTGTACCCTTAAAGGTCTGCCAACTGTACCATTATTGTAGGTAAATGCACATTTTAAGGTATAAAATGGACTCTGAGGAACATCCCCAAGGTACAAACAACATTGATGTACATAATGATTCTTGGACTCCATTTCTGTGCTTTAAAATGTACGTTTACCTACAGCTAAGGGTACAGTTGGCAGACCCTTGAGGGTACAGCCCCAGGGACAAGCAAAGGTACAAATCGCTGCTCTTTTTTCCCAGACAGTATAGTTCAGTAGTCACAGAATTATTTGAGCACCCTGTGTTCTCCTGTACACTCGCCTTGGGAGGAAGTATGATAGGGCTTTGATGGTTCATCATTAGATATTAATTTATCTAAGTTCCTCCAGAACAGACAGCATGATAGATTGGTGGATGACTGACACACCTGAGATTAGGCATCGCAGTGACACTCTGTCATACTTGGTGAAAAGTAAACCAGCTGATCAGATGTGCAGATGTGATGATGCCCCTTGAACGATGCCACCCCCGGGCCATTTGCCCATCTCACCCTTGCCAGGATCTGCTCATAGGCTGGAAAGGGATTCGCAGTTATGATGATGGTGCTCATGACGGCCCCTGTGGACTGAGCTGTCCCACTGATCTAACGCTTCAGGCCAGAACTGAACTTGCCTGGCTTTTAGATGGTGATTCTACACAATACCACAGTAGCATAATACAAATTGGTCCCAGTTTCTCATCATACAAGGCTTTCTGTAAAAGTTTGACAAAAAAAAACACAAATATTCAGCTTTAGCTAAAGTAATAAACTTGCTGTCAGAAGCAGTGAGGGACCTGTCACATCTAAAGAGGTACTCTTTGGATAATGGATTTCCAGTAAAGTGATTTTGTACTGAAAAATCACTTTTCATGACCACTCTCCAACAAATTAACTTATCAAATAAAGAAAACAACACATCACCAGCCAGAATGAGAGGACTGTGGGCTTATCATTCTCGGTTAGCTTTTCTGAACTGCTATGGTCTGAATCCGGCTGTGCTCTAATGACGCTGAACCATGCATCGGCCTCTGACCCTTGACCCTGGAGCAGATGGAGGGTTTTTGGGTAAGTGCTGTTGTATGCTTCCATAGAGAGGGTTGGGTGTGCGGTGAAAGCTGTGTGTTGTAAGGCTACCTCCACCCAGGGAACATGTAGGCGTCTGAGCAGGACTAAGGACTTTCAGAGGTCTGGGTCCTTACAGACCTGCAGCTTTGGATGACATCTGCGATCTGCTAACATTAAGCCTACGCTGTGCGTGCGCTTCTTAATAAGCTCCTTAGAGCTCCGTTAGCCAGCTCCACACATGAACCAATCACATCCTGCTGCCATTTCTGATAGCCTCGCCCTCTTCCATAATTACTTTGCCAGGTATACTGTCTAGTATCCTCTAGTAGAAGGGAGTCGTGCAAGTTATGGTTGAAGTTTAATTACAGGGGCTGACCTTGGGGACGGCTCACTCTGGTGTGACATCGAGGAGAATAACGCTGCACCCCTCGTCTGATTGGCACTTACCCCGCCTGGAGTGTGGGTCCCTCGCTTATCTAAATGCCACAAAGCGCCACGGTCTGAGTTAGTCAGACCGCCTGTGGCTGTGGAATATTTAATTCCACGGGCTCCGTTAAGCTCTAATCCAGATGCTCTGGATTCCTGTCTTTCCAGAGCTTCCATTTCTGTCAGAATCCTTTTTTAGGAAATGCGGAGAAGACCAGCGAAGCAGCAATTAAAATGGTTACGATGGTTGTGCTGTTTTTGTGTTTGCTGTACTGAACGTGTAACTCCTACAGGTGGCGCACTCAAGCCTGTGGAATGAGTGAATGAGTGAATGAATGAATGAGTGAATGAGTGAATGAGTGAATGTTGCATTTATACAGCGGTTTTCAAGGCACCAGAAGCACTTCACAGAACCGCTGGGGAGCCACTTCATCACCACTGTGTAGCCCCCACCTGGACGATATGACGGCAGCCATTCTGCACCAGTACACTCACCACACAGTAGCTAAGGTGGTGAAGGAGCTGGAGAGAAGGGAAAGACGAAGTGTTGAGTACTGGGGGTGACCAGCCTCACTCAACAGGTAAACAGTGCAATACTAGTCTGTAATGAATTCAGAGTCATTTCTGATCCTTCTTCTGTGTAGTGACAGTCTAGGAATAGTCCTTTCACAGGACTTGTGGACTTCAGCTCCGTCTGCATGGCACCTGCTTTATTGATGCGGCATGGAGTAGTGACTGAACTGATTAGAAGCCAATAGGTATACCCACCCCCATGCTGCCTTCAGAATGGTACATTCCGGGTCCTTTAGTCATCATCTCTGTGTACTGCAGTGTGAAATCACACACCTGCTGAACCTGCAGTATCTGCCACTGTTATTATGGGCTGCCTGAACGTGCGTCTCGTTCTGGGTCTGGAACCTGTTTGGGTCCGGGAGAGACGAGGTCCGAAAGGCACGCCAGTGAAATCTGTCTCTTGTCTTCTGCTTTAGATTTTGGTTTGTAAGTCTATTAGATCCCTGTAATATTCTGCTGATTTTGGTAATTTTTGGGATCTCTGGTATTTTTGGCCATAGTTCTTCTAGCGTTCCCAGAAAGCAGAATATGCTTTTCTGTATGGCCCTGCTAACAGGGTGTGAGTAAGGATCTCAGGCTGCCGTATGCGGCCAACATGGTTTCATCTTGGCATCATGGGGCCAAAATTTGGAGACTGACAAATATTAACCTGAAAGACCTGGATGCTGATGTCATCACTCTTATACGTTTTAACAGGCTGTCACAGTACCTTCCTCAGACTGTGTGTGGACACCGTGACGTGTGACATTTCATTGGCAGTCAGCACTGACTGATGGTGGGGAAAAATATGGCGTTTATTTTGTCTGGGATTGGGTGAAGACCCGTTAAGCACCTGCTGTAGAGCCTGGCTGGGTGGCCGCTGTCCATTTCCTCTGTCGGCGCCGTATATTCGCTCGTGCTTCGCCTGTTTTATTTGTGGGGTTCTCTATCAAGTCATTGGCGATGGATGATTCTAGAATGAAACTCTGTGGTATTCCCAATAATTATTCCTTGTGAGAACTGACCAAAGCTATATTTTGGCTGGGAGTAGCGTACTAGTAAATGGAGCTACAGTGTGAAGGCCGGGTTCTGTGTAAAGCCTTAGTGTGTGACTCCAGCTCTGATTCATATAATACCCCCATTCTTATGGGTTAGATGGGTATGAATCACTTCCCAGAGAGTTTAAAACTGCCAGGTGAATCTTCTCACAGGGGTTTCTTGCTGTATATATAAGGAAGGAGAATCCAGCACACACGGCCTTCTCAGGGAGGAGCACGCTCTTCCGAGGAGGTCTGCTAATGACTCTGGAAGAGGTGTTATCACCAGTGCCAGTCAAGGTGGAGCCCGAGGCAAGGGTCACTGCTGGCACTTGTTCACAAGATGGCGCCCTAAGCGACAGTCTGTCACTTAATGTGTTGCCCGGGACTGATTACCACGGAAACGGAACATGCTACCATACTTCCCTCCCTGACGTGGCTCTCTCTAGCCGTAATGCTCTCATGTTGCATTTGGTGTTGTGGCAGTACTCACCTTGGATCAGAGCTGTAATTTCGGGCCAGGACACCTTGGTTCTCACTTCCTGGACTCTCCCACCTCATCATCTCTCCTACTCCCATTCCCTGTCGCAGACGGTGTCACTGCAGCCCACGTGAGATGGACCGACTGGCCAGGAGCCCTTTTGGGTCAATGGCCATGAGCGGGATAATGGGCGGCTTCCAGGAACGCGGCGGGATGGGCAAGCCGCTTCCTGGCAGCACTGCGACATCTCTGTCAGTGCCGGGAGGGATTGGGGTGGTGCGGGGGGAGGAGCTGTAGCTATGGGGGTCTGCGGTTGGGGGGGGGGGGGGGGGGGGGGGGAGGCTAAGCGTGGCTCATCAAAGGGAATAATTCAGGGCCTGGGCTGGTGTGAACTGCAGAGGGAGAATAACAGCCTCTGCTCCTCTGCTGAGAGGTTGCTGGGGGATACTTGTGCAGAAAGGTTAGGTAAGAAGCTGGGATTTGGGTGCTGGGGGGAGGTGGGTTAAGGGATGAGGTTCTGTTGCGATTTAGGGTGAATTCAGACCTTGCGCAAGTTTGGCCAGTGATGCTGAAAGCCGGCTGTGCAGAAGTAAAATAGTGACATCTGTCCAGTGTCAGCACCAGAACAGATCTGACAGCTGGCCCCCAGATTTTCATGGGGGGGGGGGTGTCGGGTCGAGGGCAGTAGTATCACCAGGATGCCATGGGGGGGGGTTGATGGTAAAAAGACACTGGTTCTGTCAGAGACTCATCCTCAGGCAGGGAGGGGTGTTCCCCCAGGGAATACCCTCAGCTGCCAGCGTGCGATGGACGTGGTGCCCAACAGGAAGTGACATGTAGCCCATCACTCCTGGTGATGCGCCTTCTAAGGACCGAGTGCGGGATCAGGGCTGCTCCTTAAGACCCTAAAGGTTAAGATACACAGGGCAACTTTTTGAGCAACTACCAGCCAACTGAGACAAAGGGCAACTCATCTGAATCTGGCTGATCGCGAAAAGTTGCCCACTGCCGATTATAGTTCTGTGGGAGGGGGCTCCCGATGTGCTGGTATGTGGACAGCTGGAATGATACCAGGCTGGTCTGCGGGGTGGGAGGAGGGGTGCTGAGGTTACCCACTGACACTATGAGCAGAGCTCATCCCAAGTGTCCACTGGGGAGGGGGTGAGACCTAAAAATACCCACGCATCATGAAAAGCCCCAATTCTGGGAGAGAGGGCCGCCTTATTTGTGAGGCGGTGTCACCGCCAGTGACAGGCTGTCCCCCTTTGGGCGCCCGAGGCTGGATTGAGAGCCGGCGGTGAGGTGTGAACCTGGCCATGGCCCTCCAGCGCAGAGCTGACAGAAGTAGTCGGGGGAGCGGGGGGGGGGGGCACACCACTCATCTCTGCTGACCGGAACCAGCAGGTGTGACGTTTGCAGCGATGGAACAGATGGCTGGTGAACATATAGGAGGTCTATACGGGAGCAGTGCTTTTGTGGGGGGTGCGCCGTCCTGTTATGCTCAAGGATAAACCCTTGGATGATGTAATGTGTAGATGTGTAATGTCACCAGTCGAGTTCTTGGGCGATTAAAATGAACGGGATGCTAAGAAAAACATGGAGGATACGTCTTCTACACAGAGCAACGAGGCCTTCCTGGTTGGACGTGCTTCTGCTTCTTTGAGTCTCATTTTAGCTGCACGACCTATTCCAGCCACCACCGGCGTGGGCTCCAGGCCCAGAGAATTCCACCCTTGGATGTGGTACCGGCACTGTAATTAGCATCTGCTGGCGCTCTCGCTGACAGAGACGGCATGTCATGCAGCGCCGTGTAGAGGGACGTGTGGAAATGTTTCCCTTCCTAAGCTGCAACCAGCAGACTGAGGTTAGGGCGAGTCGTCATCTCTCACCTGCTGGGTGGCGGTTCAGCTCAATACGAAGATGCCACAGATCTGCCGTCGTCCCGGTTCTGGAAACGGATCGGTGCTGATAGCAGTAGTTGGATGTAAATTAGCATTAGTGCCAGATTCTTAGCGACTGACTCTGTGGGCCCCACAGGAGTCTCCTGGATGCTCTGCCTGCAGCTGTGGCAGGATAAGCTGGGGAAGAGGAACAGGAGGATGAAGAGGAACGAACAGGCTCTTCTGATGTGCTTGGTTCTGCTTCTATTGTATGTGTGTTTCTCAAGCAGCATAAAATACTATTTTGGACTGAACTTGCATTCAGGAGAGACTGTTATGGTGGGGAAAGAGCATGAGCATCGCTCAGTCAGATCACTCAGGGCTATAGCCGTGAATATTTTAGCTTAGCCCCCCTTATTTTAGCCCCGATGCTAACCTCAAGCCTCGTGTAAACTGGCACATGGTTTAAAGACGTCTGTTGGGTTCTCTGTGATTCTGAGGGCTGCCAGCGATTTGCTGTAGGGGGCCAACTTTTAATTATGCAGGAGTGCTTTAATTATTGATTGCAAATGGGGAGCTCAGCCTGATTTATGCTGGGTTTGCTGGGTAGAGTTGCGACTAATTCAGAGTGTGACCGCGTGTCATCGCTGAGACTCGTTAGGAGTCAGTGCTGAGTACTGGGTGGCGTCGGTCTCCCCCGGTGTGCCGCGCGTCAGGAGACGCTGCTCTGGCAGGGTCCAGCCGGCCCTGTGGACGCCATACGTGTCACTGAAATAGATCTGTTTTTTCCCCGGTATAAATCAGAACAGGAAGTAGGAGCTGCGTAGCTCAGCCTTGAAAAGGCATTTCAGTTACAGTTCAGGTTGCATTTCAGTTACAGTTCAGGTTGCATTTCAGTTACAGTTCAGGTTCCTTTAAAGCGAAGTCTTTAGGAACCAGTCTGCCCCCCCAATGAATAAGTCCCCCCCACCCCCTCCCAGTGGCCGTATGCTCTGTTGCTGTTAGTGTTGCTGGTGGTGCTTTAGTGAAAGTCATTAAATAACGTCAACTTTAATTATCGCAGTCTAGGACATCTGCGAAGAAAATGCGTACTGTTCTCATTAGAGTAATTAGTTAATAATTACTGGGATTTTGTCAGCTGATGCATCCTCTGTACAGATTCCCCTCAAGAGCTCAGGCTGAATTATTTATGGATTTCAAATCGAAATCGTGATTTCAAACAATGCAGTTGGCAAATCGCAAAGGTTGCGATTTTGGATGTGCGTTATACAGCACGTCTGACCGAATGTTTAAAACTTTCGTAAGGTTAGTCAGTGTCCGTGACTTTCGCCCATCAGAAGTTGAACAAGGTGACGGTGGATACGCCCACAAACAACAAACACATGAAGCCCAAGGAAAACATTGCATTCGCAGTACAAAAAAATATTGATTCCGCTTGCCAATTTATAAGTGAATTACCTATTACACACTGAATCTATTACACGCTGAATCCAATCGCAATATTTGTTAAATCACGATTAGCTATTTTCCCCAAATCAATCAGCCCTATTCTGAGTCGTTGAATGGGAATGGCACTGCCACATATGACATGAGAAATTGCGCCCTCCCCCCAAAAAAAGGATTATAACTGCATGGGTCACGTGACTCGAGGTGCCGTTAAGTCCAGGATCTTACATGAAGCATGTTCATTGGATAGTCACCTGCTGGCTGAGGAGGGGCTCCCATAGGTTATGCAGCAGCCTGTGTGGATAGTTTCTGGTTTGATGAACATAAGAGCTGAATAACACAATTGGCTTGCAATCGGGTTGTGGTGGTGACGGCCCTGGGGCCTAATCTGTCCTTTGTTTGGGGGGTGGTGTGTGGTTTCTGTGCCTGTGCTCAGAAGGTTGTTTGGTAGAATTGCATGTCACCGTTGGGCCCTTAAGCAAGGTCTTTAATCCCTGGAAAACTGCTCCAGGGTTGCGGGATGGGAGGATGCCTCTACACGCAGATCCTAAGCCTCGCTCTCACCTCATATCTGTGAGAGCAAAATGGCATATGTGAAAACAAACACATTCCAGTGTAGCTGTACAAATGGTAAATGAATATTTTTATTTTTTTTCCCTCCCTTACGACAAAAAACTGGAGCATTGTTCCTTCATAGCTGTGATTTTCTCCCACGGTGACTTTTTCTTCTGCTTGGTTTATAGGAACCAAGCAGTTCCTCTGATTGACACACTGTCACTCAGCACTGATTGTTGTGTATTAGTTTTGGGCTGTTTTTGGATTCACAAGGTATTAAATGGTCTTTTCATTTGTGTGGTCAGCCGCAGGTGATAGTCACCCAAAGACTTTTAGTGAGATATGAAGATGACAGAAAAGATGGTAACACTATTAAGAAAAGGTTTGACTTTTCAGAAGCATTTGGTAACAGTCTCTATCAGTGCAATTAGTTTTTAATATTTAATTTGGATTTGTAAAACAATGAATCTTGATTCCGCCTTGTCCTGCTGCTTGGCACATGTATGGACTGGTCTTGCATACGGACATCTGCTGTGCGTTTTGGCCTTGGTCTGTAGAGATGTTTTCGATTTGAGTCCCACATTGTGGGGGTCCGGAAGAGAGTCGCCGACCTCTGATGGGAAGATGATCCACCGCAGACCCCGTCAAAAAAAGACCAAGCTATTCTAGCTCTCCTTCCTCGGTCTTGGAAGAAGGTCACGCCCACTCGGGTGGGAAAGGGTAGGATGGACCGACGCCATGGAAACCACAGCTTGGGCGGTGGGGAAGGGAATCTTTGAATTGCCTAGATTGCTTCTGAGGAGGTGACTGAGGAGGTCACACCTCCCTCCGCTGACGCCTGACCTCATGGCCCAGATGTTGTTCCTACTGTAGTTCCTTTATTTACCCGGCATTGCTGATGTTGTCCTCCAGCATTTTCACAGTAGAGAGCAGATGTGGCACATCTGGCAGCATTTTCACACCTCACTGGCTTTACCTCTTTTTCTTCTTCTCCTGTCCAGCGGTCAAGACGCCTCGCAGTTCACACCTGGACTGTTTCCCTCCACCGGGCCGAATCAAAGATTTAAGCATGATTAAGAACGTCAGTCTGGCTCGGACGGCTTTCCTTCTCACTGGCCTCCTGATGTGGCTCACCTGAAATCACTCCTCTCATTTACCCACAAGCCCTTTCAATTGCAGTTTCAATTTTGGGCTGAAATTGACCTATCTGGCTGTGGATGAATGGCAGAGCGGGGTTTCGATGGCGGCCGTTGATGGGCGACGATGGGAACCCCTTGCAGAGACTGATTGCCTCAAGCCTGCTTCCTGGTGTTCAAACCGGATCCCAATTCAGGCTTAATTTACTTGTAAATGGCTTCAGTATTACATGGTATTACTTCTTCAAATGAGTTTTATTGTACTACACAGATGGGGCAGCTAGAATGCTGAAATGCGTGGGGGAAGGGGGGGGGGGTCTCAGATTTCTCGGTTGGAAGCACCACAGCTGAATGGTGCAGACTGTTTTGTGCAGTCTCTTCTAAATGGTCAGTATATGAACATGGAAGGAGACAGGGGGATAAACACTGATGTGCAGGCAGTAACATCGGTCGTGCTGAGTGCTGGAATCTTCCGGATTCTGGTGAGCGATGCTGTGTTGCTCTTCCTTTCTGCTGTGATGAGAAATTCTGCTTTCTGAAACAGGGCCTAGTTCTGTTTTTATTGTTAGTTTATTGTTAGCCATTGTTAGCAATATTAGTTAATAAGAACACATTACGTGGTGTTTTGTGCATGCAAACACCGTAGCAACATATCCACAGATAGCGCTTGGACAGTACTGTGTGTACGACCAATTAAAGAAACGTAAGACGTAAGTGCTAATAAACGGCATAAAACTGCACATTTGACTATGCAGCCATCTTGAGTTCCAAAGTCGGGGGTTGCAGAGGAATTTCAACTTCAGGGGGTGCTCTAGGTGAAATTTCTGACTAGAAACTTCCGAGTTCAAACGCAGCAATGGAAACGTCATCAAAATGACCACCTGCTCTCTGAATTCTCTGGCCAATTTCCATTCACGCATGAGGGTCAATCGGAAATTGCCCGGACTTTGTACTAGGGAGCTATCAGGGTAAAGTCCATTTTAATGTCCAGCTCGACTGCTTCAAACATTTGCGTTCACACATTCGGCCCCTCCAGCTAATGTCTAGAAAACTTCAGAGCGGCGGTGCGTGTCTGAAAGGCGCTTTAGTCTCCCTTTGACCTTTTATGTGGTCCTGGAATGAAAAATGTAATTACTATGTCAACATGACCTCGCTGTGACCCCAACATTGGGGTGAGGAACAGAATAGTGAGTGCAGTTCTCTGACACACACACACATGCACAGTGGGGCTGTGATCACATGAGCACGAGCACAGTCACGTTTCAAGGTCTCGGTGCAGTTCTTGGCATCTTATTAACAGATGGTGAGATTAACGCTATCTCCAGCCGTCACGGCAGATGCCGGACGTGGCATCCTATGGGGTAACCTACGGCTTCCAAACTCAACGAGCGCTATAGAACCTTACAAGAGATGGAGGCGAACCCTGCATTTTTTCTCCAATCAGACGAAGATGTCTATTCCCCAATCACCCAAGCCTAAAATTCAGCTTCTGTCATTGGCTGAGCATCTGAGGGAATAAGCACAGCACCCCCGGTGGATGGTTTTTGCAAGTACTGTGTCTTCCTTGTTTATATATCTGCCAACTGCTCTATCTGGGCCTTGTGCTGTGGAGGGTGGTTCCCTGAATATCTGTGATCCAGCTCCCCATAAATGCTTTAGAAGCAGAAATCTGCTTGTTCAGTTCCTCTTTTATCGTGCCCCCCTACCCCTGTCTGTTTGCTCTATGCACTTTTACAGTCCATGTATTCATTTCTTTGTGGGGACTCTCCATTCATTTCTATGGGCATAATCCTAATCCCAACATGACAACCTGAACCCCTATCCAGCCCTAACCTTAACCATAAGTAACCAAACCAAATACAAAGCTTTTGGCATTTTTCATTTTTGATCACATTCACAGATTTTTATAAAATTGAATCCTTGTGGGGACAGAAAATTTCAGGGTTTTAGCACATTGTGGGGAAATCTGGTCCCCACAATGTAATATATACATGACCACACACAGACACACACACACACACACTGTAATAATGTAAAAATGACAAAACATTAATGTTGACCTTTCTTTTGACCCCCTTCCCCAGAGTATCAAACACGGAAGAAGCTGTACCCTTGTATTTAGACCATGAACACTCTGTGTCTTTAAGAACAGCCATCAGCTCATTGGCCCTCTGACAGGGACTGATGTGGCCTTCATCTGCTCGCTCGCTCGCGCTCTCTCTCGCTCTCTCTCTCTCTCATCGTCTTAGGGGGGATTACGGAGCTTGAGTAAAACCATGCCTTGTTCTGTCAGCTCTGCCACATTTTTGTAGACCCGCAGTATTAACCGCAGTCATGGTCTCTCTCTCAGGACCTCCCCCCCCCCCACTTCCTAAAAACCGCTTTCCATCTTATCAGCCTCAGCAGTTTTTGCAAGATGAAGACTAAGCAGTCTTTTCGCTTAGCGATCTGACTCGGCCAATTAATATTTTAATATGAAGGCCTTCTGTGTTTGGACGTGTCCTAATTACTCTGGGTCCTCGGGTACAGGAGCTGAGTATAGTTTAGGATATGTTACACTATATGAACAAAAGTATTGGGACACCCATAGTAATTACAGGAATTGGCTACATAAGCCACACCCATTGCTGAGATACAGGTGTGTAATTTTGAACACAGCCATGCAATCTGCAATATCAAACACCGGCAGCAGAACGGGGGGGGTCATACAGAAGAGGCCAGTCAGCCCAGCACCACCATTGGACACCACTGGACACCTTTCCAGCAAGTCGGTTCTCCCCGTTTCTGTCCTGCTAGAGCTGCCCTGGTCAACTGCAAGTGAAGTGATTGTGACGTGGGAACATCTGGGATGAAGTTCAGCTGCGAGGTGACGGCCACACAAGCTCACACACGGGGACCTTCTCCCACCAGCAATGTTCTACCATCTTCTGGAAAGCCTTCCCGGAATAGTACGGCCTATTGTAGCAGCTAAGGGTTAGCAACCTTCATATTAATACCCTTTGATTCCGAGTGGGATGTCGGACAGGCTGGTGTCCCAGTACTTTTGTCCGCGTAGCGTATGTGCTGCCTACCTCAAACCCCAGAGAGGGTCAAGGAAGCACCAGGGCTCATGCACACCCATGGGAGGGATGCGAAAAGCTCAACATTTAAGGTGGAATTGCTGTTTGTGCTTCGGCAGAGAGTGAGCAGTGACCATCCGAGCATCCATGCCTCTGGGCTCAGCCAGTGCTCGGTCTAGGTCCCTTTCGCTGACTGTGAGTCAGACAGGTCTGGTTTGGAAGGCGTGTGATGTGTCAGGCTAAAGAGAACTCGACAGGATACACAAATCTCAAGTTTAACCCCGGAGAGTGATGTAATTCACCCATAGTGCTGTGTTCCGGAAGGCGATTTGTTTTCCGGAACTCTGAGCCACCTGTCTGGTGAGTCAGACTGTCCAAGCTCATTTAACGCTGGCATCACAACAGATCCGATTAGATTTTTGAGCCCGGATCGCATCGTCTGCCTCATAGAGTTTCACATTCCGGTACGTGTCGAGCCGAGACCGTAAGAGACTCCGCCTTCCAGTCCTCTGCTCACATACTGCGGTGTCATCAGAAGATGGCATCATCACCCTTTAAAAAGTACATGTCTCATCTTTGGTGGTGGGGGGGGGGCTTACCAGGAGGGGTGTCAAACTGCGTGTGTGAATGCCAGGCTGCATTTTTACTACAGTGTATGGTGTCGGGGGGTGTGATCAGCAGGGGAATTCGCACATAACCCGCATTATATGATTGGAGGATCTGGCACCAAGCCAACGTGATGAAACACAGTTTTTACACTGGGGAGGGTTTTCATTGTCACTCAGGAGGTGGCTGCTCTCTGCACCTGTGCTCTCTCAGACACCAAGGGGGTGTCAGCGGCCGTGCCAGACTCATTACTGAAAGGTATTTTCTCTCACATGCCTGGTCTCCCTCCATCTCTATCTGACACTCTGCCCCTCTCCACATCCCTCTCTCACTCTCCTCGCCTCTCTCTCACTCTCCTTATCCCTGTCTCCCTCTCCTCCCCCTACCCTCTCTATCATGACCTCTCTTCCCTCCCCCATGGTCCTGTGTAGTTCCTGCTCACACATTCCCTGGCATGCTGCTGTTTACACACACTGTGTGAAGGAATCTCCTCCTTTTTCCTTATTTGTCACTGTGGGGGCATTTGGGGGGGGGGGGGGTGGAACATGGGGGCGTGGGTTTAATAGTCCTATTCCGTTTCCAGTAGCACTGCAGATGGCAGGACGAAAGGAAAAAATGAGATCCCCTCTCTTTTCCCCTCTGTCTGTCTCTTTTGCCCCATTCTACCCCTGTTTTCCGGGCCCAGCCGGCTGAGGGTGACGTCTGGCCATTGGCACGTTGTTGCTGTGTGCCTGCTCTTCTCACTCCATGGCAAACTCCCCCCTCCCCATACAGGAGGACGCCCTGAACGATGACCGAGGAGGTGGTGGTGGTGGCCAAGTGGGACTACGCCGCCCAGCAGGACCAGGAGCTTGACATCCGCAAGAACGAACGTCTCTGGCTGCTGGACGACTCCAAGACATGGTGGAGGGTCCGCAACGCCGGCAACCGGACCGGCTACGTCCCGTCCAACTACGTGGAGCGCAAGAACAGCCCGAAAAAGAGCTCACTGGTCAGGAACCTGAGGGACACGTTGGGTGAGCAGCGGCGCCGCTGGCTGTGGCTGTCATCGCTTTGCTGTGGGCGGAGGTGCAGAGTTCAGGTCCAGAAAGTAAAAATCCAGACCAAGGTTTTGTTTCAACCAACCAGTTGAGTATAAAGAGTAAGAGAGTACTCAACTGGTTGGTTAAAACAATATCTTGGTCTGGATTTTTACTTTCTGGACCTGAACTATCCACCTCTGGGTGTGGGTGTGATCACTGGAATGGGCAGCACTGTTATATAAAGAACCTGCAGATCGCCACCCAGTGGTCAGCGCAGGGATGATTGAGGCATCAGAGCCCCGTGATTGAGTCCTGTTTGAGGTGGTTCTCAGACTCCAGAGGCGCTGGGGGGGGGATGGCAAGCACAGCCGGGCGTGAACCTTCTGATCTGTACTGCAGTATGATGGATATCTACTCGAGGACGGGAAAGTGTATCCTCAAAGATGAGCTTCTCTCAGGCTCCAGGCAGCAGTAAAGAATGAAGAGAGTTCTGTCAAAATGTGTGACGCGACTTCCCATGATCAGAACCCTTTCTGTGTAACAGCTTGAAGATGAAAGGGTGTTAGATGGGAGCAGCTTTGCCCCCTTGTGGCGGAAATGAAACATAGCGATGATTACAGGTAGACATACAGTCACAGGTAGCACCCCTGCTAATGTGTGTTCACTGGCAGATCCTCCTGAGACCCAAGGGGAAAAGTGTCCTTCAATTTTAGGTTTTTTGTCTTTGAAGGAAATAAGACATCTTACAATTTAGATTTTTGTTCAAATTTATTCTTATTTCTAATTTCACAGCATGTCCTCTTTAGTGTACAACAGGAATAAATATGTTTCCTTACATCAGTGAAAAGATAGATGCAAAAACAAAATGTCCACTGCAATGGACATAAATGAATGGGTGGGGTCTCAGGAGGATATACTAAGATTTTGGCATCGTCATGGTAACAGTGCTGCTCAATATGGAGGGGCCTGAATGTAGAGTATGCAGCCCAGGGTGGTGGTTCCCGTCCAGCATCAGACGGGGACCTTCCTGTGTGTGAAGTGAGTGTGATTTCCACCGTGTTTGTGTCGCCATTCAGGCCTTGGAAAGGCGAAGCGGAAGGCGAACTCCTCGCCGACGCCCAGCGCGGAGGAGGCACCGTCCGGCCGCGAGCGTGCCCACGAGCTGAGCGTCCCGGCGCTGGTGAAGTTCACGTATGCGGCGGAGCGTGAGGACGAGCTCAATCTGTCGAAGGGCGCCCGCGTGCTGGTGACGGAGAAGTGCAGCGACGGCTGGTGGCGGGGCAGCTGTGGGGGGCGAACGGGCTGGTTCCCCTCCAACTACGTGTCAGAGGAGGGCGGGGAGGCGTCAGGGGCATCGCCGAAGCGTGCCCCGCCCACTACTGACTCCCCCTCCCGGGCGCTCCACAAAGTGCGGACGCTCTACCCCTTCAGCTCGGCCACGGAGGAGGAGCTTGACTTTGACAAAGGCGAGATCATGGAGGTGGTGGAGAGGCCCGAGAACGACCCGGAATGGTGGCGCTGCCGCAACGCCCGTGGCCAGCTTGGCCTCGTGCCCAAGAACTACGTGGTGGTGGTGAGCGAGGGGTCCTGGAACGGGGCCCCCCCACACGCCTCGGGGCCTGCCCTCTCTGGCAGGTTTGCTGGCAAGGACTGGTACTATGGAAAGGTGACCCGGCAGCAAGCTGAGCGCGCCCTTGACGAGAGGGGGGCGGAGGGAGACTTTCTGGTGAGGGACAGCGAGTCGTCGGTGAGTTAATCCTACTTAATATCCCAGAGCGCCCCCTACTGGCCTGCTAAGCAGTTCGGTCTGGGAGCTCCATATAAATACTTGAACGCAAAGCATCCTGACCCATCTACTGTCCCGCTGCGTTCCCACAGCCCAGCGATTTCTCCATCTCCCTGAAGGCCGTGGGGAGGAACAAGCACTTCAAAGTCCGGCTGTCGGAGGGCTCCTTCTGCATCGGGCAGCGGCGCTTCTGTTCCATAGACGAGCTGCTGGAGCACTACAAAAAGGCGGCCATCTTTACGGGGGAGTCCGGCGACCGGCTCTACCTCATCCATCCGCTGCTGTGACACGTCACCACGGGACCCGGCAACCTCAGCCGAGCTCTTTGCAAAGCGACAGACGGAGACTGCCGGACCCCCGCTCTGTTTTGGGGGTGTGAGGGCATCTGAGTGGGATTTACCACGGGTTGCCAGCGTGGCCAGAGAGTGCAGGCTCACTAGTGGCTGTCTAGTTTTCTGACTGATACAAACATGATGGTGCAGATGGATGGTTGAATGAGAGGCAAGGAACGGCAATCAGTCCTGTTCACTTTTCACTGTGTGTGTAGCTGTGACAGTGTTTTAATCATCTGACTTCTGCTACTTTTTAAGTATCACCTGTTGATGTTCCAGAACTTCGATTGAACTCTGGTTACTGCTATATGTGCAGCTATAAAGCTCCTAAAGTGTGTATGTGAAGCATGTGGACCGGAGCGCCACAGCCGTGGACACGTGTCAGGAAGGGAGATCGTTCTGTTCGATTAAAGGATTCGCTTATTAATGGAGGAAGGTGTGAATATCCTTGCTGTCGTGTTTCAGTAAGAGGGATCGTTTCAGGTGATATGTCGAGTTATCTTTGTATGTAACGAGGCAGCGGCCCTGGCTCACGGTGATGCAGTTAATGAATGAGGACACAGAATGGATCACCGTCCCTGGGTAGTTTCCTTTTAATAGCGTAAACACAGTGGATGGAACGAATGAATCAAATGGGTTTGAAGAAGGTTCCCCTCGTGTTTCCCTCAACAGGTGGCGCTCTCACTACAGGAAAACCAAACAAAGCTGAGTCCACAATCCAACCGAAAGCTAATCAATAAACAGCCCCTGGGCTGGATCCAGCTGCCCATTTGTTTTTCCACTGACCTTTTGATTGGTTCTGGACATGTAATTAAATAATAATAATAATAAAAAATTCTGCATTATAATTTTTGTAGGCTCTTTTTGGGCCTGTTTAACACGTTAATCATAGTGTAATGAATGATGATGTAATACTGTTTGCCTCTTTCTTGTTTGAAAAAGACAGTTTTACAGTCATGCCATCCCAGATTTTAACCCCTTTGTGCTTGGAACTCTAGCTGCTGTTGCCATTAGTTACCAGTAACTCTCAATCATCTCCACCACTACACAGTAACGTGACACATTTTACCACTGTCCAAAACTTACTCTGCCCCCCCCCCCCTCCCCATCATTGCTCATTCTTTGCCACCTACTCCCATCCGGCCTGCCTGGGCGAGGGGGGTGCAGTTATCAGGCCTTCGCTGTGGTCCTTTCGGTGACTCCTGGGGCCTCCCACAAGCGGCTCCTCTGAGCTACGGCTCGGTCGGGCGGGTGCAAGAAGTCGAGGTGGGGTGGGAAAAGGAGCGAGTGGACTCCACATGTGCAGGGAGGCTGTGAAAAGCAACGCGGCGCCAAAAGCTGAGGATCTGCTGTGCTGCCTGCACCAGAACTGCCGGGACGAGGAGCGGACAGGACCGGGACCTGCTAGACGGTAAGGAATTGGAGGAAAAGGTAACCACTCAATTCACTGTTACAATTGTTACAATTGTTTGAATTGTTTCGCTATGGTTACTGAAAGGTTCTGGAACTCCTGAGAGATGGTTTATCTGCCTCTTGCTGTCTCTGTCTGGCAGTGGAAAGCCATGCCTCGACCGTGTGCGGCGCTGCTGGTGTGCATGCTCTTCCTGGGGCTCCTCTGCCTTGCAGGTAGGTATTAAGGGCTCCATCTAATCTGCAGGGGGCAGGGGAGGGAGGGGAGTCCCGAGCTTTCGTCTGTGGCTGCGCGATGTCGAATTTGAAGGCTTCAGGTGAGTCACGATCTTGTTACACAAGGATGTGTTTGATCCTGTATTTCCAAAATGTGTCAGTAGCGGTCAAGAGATGCTTCCAGCGTGCTGTAGCTGTGGTTTAGGCAGAGAGTGCAGTTGTCCTGTTCACTTGGTGAACTGGGGACGATTGGTTATCATTTATCTAATGTTGCACGTTCCTGTTACCTTTCTGCTAAAAAACTGACCTTAAGACATGAAGATGGAGAAGAAAGCTCTAAATAATCCAGTTCTTCATGGGTTTTGCCATAAAGGTGCCTTGCCTGTATCATGACTTTCAGTTGATAGTTTGTCTCATATGCTAATCATCCTGTTATACTGGGGCTTAATGAAGGTAGCCAGCATGTTCATTTTTGTGTATACTGTGTATATATATATATATACCAAATGTCACTGTGTTTAATAAGCTCCCCGCAAATGATTTTTCATTCTACCAATGTTTACCAAACATTATGATTCAGGTACAGAAATGTGTCCAGTTTTCCTGATGTTCTCAGAAGCTAATCCCACTGCTACAACTAAAAATAATAATATTAAAGCAAATGAAGGACATGGTAGAGCAGGGGTAGCACTGTGGCTTCATACATGATAGTGGAGATGGATGGATGGATGGATGGATGGATGGGTGGGTGAGAGGTAAAGAACAATCAGTCGCATTCACGTTCCACTGTGTGTGTAGGCATGACAGTGTTTTAATCATCTGACTTCTGCCACTAATTAATGTTGTACCAGGGCTGTACACTGTACTCTGACAGTGCATCAATGGCAGAATAGAAATCTTTTTGAGTCATTTGTAAACAGTGGGAGTCAGTTGGAGTCATCTGTGTCAAAGCCCCAAAGACTCATCGTAGTGTGGAAATATCATGAGTCTGTGAGGTGAACGCCAGGCCCCAGGAACTGAAGGGAACCCCAGCGGGGAAGTCTGACATCCATCTGTGGGAAAGGGTGAAACTGTAGCTGAGAGCATAGATGGAGGAACACTGTTGCTCTCAGAACCCTGACAGCTTTGTCCTGTCCTCTTTCTTTCTATCCCCCCCCCCCCCCCACCCCCCTGCAGTGGCAGACCAGAGCACTTCAGATGAACAAGTCGAAGGTAGGGAATAACTCTGGACAAAACCAGTAGTCACATAGCTATTTGTTAAAATTGGTTTTAGTGTGTAAGTGTTGAGCAGATTTGTGTTTGATTGTGACTCTTTGGTCTTCTGCAATTGGGCCATCGGTAGCGGCGGCCCGCGAGAAGCGCGGCCTGCCAAACTGGGCCCTGACATCCTCAGACTTCTTCGGCTGGGTGGAGAACCTGCGCGCCCATGCCGGCTATGACAAGATGGAGGATCTGGCCAGGACCTTCTGGGCGCACTTTCCCCCCGCCAGCCACATGGGCTACGAGAGCCCGGAGCCGGAGGAGTGATGGGGAGGGGGGAGGATCCGCAGGAAGGTGACGGAGAACAGAGCTCTTGTTTAAAGCTGATAGCAGGATGTTCTGATATATGCTATAGAAAGCGGAAACACAGCTTGTCAACAAAAACGTAATATTTAAATCTGAAATAAATCATTGAAGATTCACGGTGTTAAGATGTTCTCTTTCTTGAATGAACGTTACACATATTATATACATATAGCTTTAAGACACCCAAGCGCTTTACAGAACCAATGGGGAGCCTCCTCCACTGTGTAGCCCCCACCTGGATGATGGAACGGCAGCTATTCCACACCAATATGCTACACAGTAGCTAAGATGGGGAAGGGGCAGGCAAGAATTCACCAGTTAGACATAGGGGATAATTAGGAGGCCAGATTGTAAACCCTACTCTTTTAAAGGATATCCAGACATCTTTTACGGCCTCACAGAATGGGGACCTTGGTTTTACATATCATTCAATGGACAGCAGTGTCCCTGTCACTGCACTGGGGCTTTGGGATCCACTCAGACCACAGGAGCTTGGCCACATCAACTCCTCTTCCAGCAGCAGCCCATCCAAGTACTGGCCAAGCCCAAACCTGCTTAGCTTCCAATGGATTACTGAGCCTGAACTGCAGGTGGTCTTGCCGCTAACTTACTGTAAAACTTCCACACTGATCCCTGAACATGAGTGACGAGTTGGTGCCCAATAAGTCGATAGCTATACCTCATGGGTGTCATAATGCTCACTTTATCTGGGGTGTATCTGATGTCCATGAGATTCAGTGCAAAATGAGCTTTTGGCATTAGATTTTGATCAGGGTGGGGTACAGAAATCTTGCAGGTTGAGTCGCATGTACATCTGACAGTAATTGGAATTCTGTTCTGTAGGGTGATTGGTTGCTCTTGAGTATTCTGCTCCTGTCATAACTTATGTATAGACATGAGTTGTCCACTTGTATAATCTGAGGGTGGTGTGCAGGTGTACTGAGGTCCACTGATGTATCGAGAGTTGAAACCCAAATCCAGATTAACAAGGAGTGTGTGTATCACCATTGACAGAGAAATGGGATTCTGTCTACAACGTTTGAAATGATCAGACCCCAAAGGGATCAGAAGTTCTAGAGTGGTCTGTGTGGAGCAGAGAGATGAAGAACAGCAGAGGGCTTCTGAAGACGTGTCCCAGTTGAGGAACAATACATTTAGAACAAATGGAGTTCTGAATGTATTATGATTCAAGAAGTGAAAGTGCAAACATCGAAGGAACACAATGTGTGCAGGGGGGTGTGTGTGTGTGACAAAGAACCTTCATTGAGTAGCGAATGTTAACTTGGCCAAAGCAACCCAATAAACACAGACCAAAGTAATAGAAAATGAAGCAGCATAACCACTTGACAGTGTTAATGGTAATGTGTTCAGCATATGTGCCATTACAGTGTCACGTGCTGAGCACAAATCCACGTAAGCATGTACTGTACAATCTGCTATTCCACGTACACGCACGAGGGGGTTTGTGGGGGCGGGGGGTTGGGGGCTGGAGCTCAAGCAGACAGGGTGGGATCAGACTATGGAAATCAGTATGGAAAATCTGAGCTCAGTCGCGTCTTTCCAGATGCCTTTGAAAAGAGTAGACCCTAGGCCTCGGGGGAGAGAGAGAACCGGGCAGGAGAGAGTGCAGGAAACAGAGGTAGACCGTAACGTCGTGAGGCCGTTCCGTACCACGTTTCATGGCATCTGCAAGCAGATGTTACACATGAGGGACAGCGCAAGGCGGACATCCTGGGGAAGACTGCTTGTTCAGAGGATGTCCAAGTGACGTGTCACGGAAAAGCTTAATGTCACCAACAGGCTCAGGGTAAGAGCAGGCTGAAATTTAGGATGGAACAGAGGATTCACGGAAGGAGGTCTATGCAGAAGCTAGGCTCCCCCCATCCCTAATCCTCGAGAGCCGTCATGCTTCAAGCAGAGCTGTTCTGCCAGGGAAAGACATTCTCAAGCAGGCCTTTGAGGGAAGGACGAGGTATGGTCTTTAGCTGTTTAAGGGGGTGGGTATCACTCACGCACACACTTTTTGGACGTGTAGTTTTCCTGTGGGCCGGCCCTCTGCCTGCAGCATTCCTGCAGCTGTGGAAGGCTCGCACGCTTCGCATTCTCCTCCAGGCTTTTCTTCTCCGTCTCCGGTCCTGAACAGCACAGAACGTACGGCAAGGGACGCCATGCCTTCCTGCGACCTCCGCATGCCGCTCGTGGCACTGCTGGTCATCCTTGTCGCCTGCGAAGGTAACGGGGCCCCTAGGGAGGAGGCCATGATGGGAGCAGGGGGGGGCGGGGGTCCACAGGAAATGAGACATCCGTGGTTCCGTTTGTGTAAGTAGAGGGTAAACCAAGAGCCTGGAGGGATGCATTCCCGATATCAGCACGGTCGTGGAACCAACAGATCGTGCAAGGCTTCGATTGGAACACAGATTGGAGGGGTGCAGCATAAGTGCAGGTTTTGTGCAGGGCCTGAAAGCGGGGGAAGATGGAAAAATGGAAATAGCTTAGTGACGGTGACCTGAAAAGGCACGAGTGTCGTATTGGAGGTGCCGTGAGGTGGATATGGGACGGTGCCGGAGTATCGGACACCCCCGGGAAGCCTGGACCTTTTAAAACAGCTAGCGAAGCACCGAAGGCAACTTCACTGGTCGTTGTTAACGTCATGTTTATGTCCCATGCAGATGTGTGCGGTGAGAGCAAGCTGCACTCGGTCCTGATGAAGAGGAGAGAAGGTGAGGAGATGCTAATCCAAGCAGTCACTTGGTGAGATCTGTGCTCGTAAGCAAAGCTCAGCACAAGGCCGTCTGTCTTTCCATCCCGTAGCCCCAGAGGAGCAAAAGCCCGGCGGGCTGCAGCTGACACCGGCAGAGGCGAGGGAGTTCCTGTCGCCTGTCAGGAGGCCAAAGAGGAACGTGTGGGACAGGAGCAGACCAGATGTGCAGCAGTGGATTATGCAGTATAGGTACATGGGATTTGACGAGACGGTAAGGCTCTGCCATTGATCCACCTGAATACCCCATACCTTTCATTTTGGCACAGAGTGGTGATGTGAGGGGAAATTCTGTGGATGTGTGCCTGTTTTTTGTAAAACTGGGGTGTCATCTGGCTAGTACCAAAGTCTCGTACGAAAGCTGTGAAGTAGGCAATCCTCACTAGCTCCGTGCCAGACGGCATCTCTAACACAGGCTTTGTTATCCCTCGTCATCCTACAAAGGTTGACGTCGGTCACAAAAACAATGAGAAAGTGACGAGTCGAGAGATCTGACACATGGTCGACTTCACTGTTTGCAGAGACTGGAGGCAGATCTGTCCTACTGGTGGGATTACTACAGGAGCATTGACCGGGGCCGTCAGCACCATTATGATGAGAATTCCCCCCTGGCACCCCAGCACCGGAGCTCCCACCGGCACGGCGCCGACGTCAACTACGATTACTATTAAGTCACCTGACCAACCGATTAGTGCTTCCCACATGCGAAACCCAGCCCCTATACATGCTTTTGTAGATGGTAAGACTGGATACCATGTTTTAGTGTCCATTTCTGCCAGTAGTGATGAGTTTTAGAACAACTGTAGTGCATCATGGAGTAAATAAAGTCATAGCTGCACCAGGCCTCCTGTTGTCTGAGGTACCCCGAAGTAACTTGGCACAAGGACTCAAACTGGCATCAATATTTTTATTCAAACAAACACAGTTGCCTTCAAAAGGTAAGTGTCTCGAGAGGGCTGAAAGTTTAAAAGCCTTCCACAGTAGTCCATTGGAAAGCAGAACACAAAACTCAAACTAGATGGCCGTAAACGGAAGTTTGTTGAAAAGTAGGTGCCCCCATTGATTGACCAATTGCAGAAAGGAGTTCCGGTTCGTCCACTGACAGGAGCATTCTGTCCAAAAATCAGGTCAGAAATAAAATGGAAGGCAGCTGGGAGGCAAGACATCTCACCCAGAAAAAAAAAAAAAAAAAAAAACGTAAAGCAGAAGTCTGTCACATCTCATTTTAACTTAATGGGAGGAGTGGAGAGGGAAAAAAGTGCAAGGTGAGTATTCCTTCCTGGCACAGAGAGCAGAGAGCCCAGGAGGCTCAGGTGTGACGAGTACGACTCTTCTTCATGCGAGCAGGTTTGGGCTTTGGGATGTACTGGTTGTTCGCTTGGTGCTCAAGTTCCCTGCTGAAGTACTGTATGGTCTTGTTCAAGCCCTCTTCCAGGGGGACCTGGGGGTGACAAGCAGTGTGAAGGAGGGATGCAGACTCACCAGTCAGGGATGTGAGGTACAAGCACGAGTAGGAGGATAACCACACACACCACGGGTTCCCAACCCAAAAGGTGCTTGGCCTTGCGGATGTCGGGTCGTCTTCGCTGTGGGTCGTCCTGGGCTTCAGGGAGGAACTGGATCTGACTACGGCTGACTGAGGGGCGGTGTGAGAAGTGTGAGCAATGCGAAAACAGTAACAGGGAAAGCGGGCCGTGCATGCACCGACTCACTCACCAACAAGGCTCTTGATGAGTTGGGCAAACTCAAGGATGGTGTGTTCTTCGGGATTCCCCTAGAGCGAGAGTGTGACAGTGAGAATGAATGAAGCTCGTTTTTGTAGCATCACTGATGGACGCCCCAGTGTGTCGATTCTCACCAGATTGACGGGGCTGCTGATGTTGCTATTCATGAGGGAGACGAGTCCGTTGACGAGATCGCTGCAGTAGCATGTGAGACAGGATGGGAGACCATGTGTTCAAACGGCGAGACTGTCTGTTCATTGATGCCCTCTGATGGTGGCATTATGCAAATGTAAACCTGTTTCTCTCGTACCCAATTCCTACCTATTTTTCATACCTTTACATACTTCACTCTTTCCTGCCCCTGCTGTTCTGACCACTCAAATCACTGAAATCAATACTGATGCTCACGTATGTATTAGTCCTGCTTTCCTTATCACTTACCTTACATACTGGAAGGCTCTTGTCTGTGAGCCGGACCCATACACCTGCAAAACCACCAAATACCACAGGCTTCAATCCAGACTACCTCATAAAACACATCCCTACCACGGCAGAAAAAACTCATGACTTGTGTGTGACAGTGCTTACACATTAGATCCCTTAACTGGAGCCAGGAAGGAGAAAGTTCGGTCAGCTTCATGAATCACCGACAAGGTCCCATTACCATGTACCCAGCTCACTGACCTCCACATGACATGTGGTCTGGGGTAAGACCTCACTTCTATTGGTGGGGCAGTGTGTGGCTCAGTGGGTTAGGCCTCTGAGCCTGTGATCAGAAGGTCGCCGGTTCAAATCACATCCTTGGGGGAATAGTTGTATCTCTGTCAGGCCATTGAGCAAGGCCCTTCACCCCCAGAAAAATGAATTCCAAAATCCCTGTACTTGTACAAATGGTAAATGAAGTATTAATTGGCGATGCACCGATAAGGAAATTTCTGGCTGATTGTGATACTGACTGACTAGCGTTATTCAGTAGTACTGCAGCCTGCTTCACTGTCTCGACTTAAGGTGAGCAATCAAATTTGTTGTGTTGAAATGTTTATTAGTTTGCACATACGTGGGTGGGTCTGCAAAGCAATATAGGTACCATTTTAATGGGAATAATATATCGGCTTGTTTTTAACCATGGGACGATGGCCGATTGTTACTGTATCAGCCGATACCAATAGAAGGCCGGTAATCGGTGCATCTATACTATTAATTTTTTTTCTTTCAATCCATTCAGCCACAACCCAGCACACATTTTCTGCACACAACCTTCAGCAACATCATCACCCCAGGAAGTACAACTGACAGTCAGCATGCTTAAAGCACCAGATACTGGCCTCGGAGATACGCCACTAACAGGGTTCTGTTCGGCTCTGTTAAGGTCCAGCGGTGGCTGGCTACAATCCCCTTACATCCCAGCACCTCACCGTCAAGGGCTCCCCCTGCAAGGCCTGCAGGATGAAGTTGCTCACCACCCGGCCGTCGTTCATGTGCATCCGGGAGCCAAACGTGTTGAAGATTCTGGCCACCCTCACCTCCACCCCTTCCTGCGGTGAAGGGAAATGACATCATTCACGCCCATGGGCCTTCGAGGGAGTCTGTACCCTTGCACTCTCCCATCTGGCTCACCTTTCGCGACAAAATGCAAAAGCTCATACACACTATTTGTACCTTTGTCACTCGGATCTCACAACTACCGCCAGCATCTCCTCACATCACCACCTTCGCTACCTGCACATTCATCCTCATCTGCTCCGTTGACCACAGAGGAGGCTCCACAAGCCGTCACTGATAACGAGCTACACAGGCAGCAGCTCCCTCATGTAATCTCCAGGACTTCAGTTACCTTCATGGCATCTGACATTTCCGCTAACCACATCAAATTAGCGTATGATCACCACCTCGGAGGCCACAGCCGATTTTCCTGAGGGTGCACATGTCATAATTGATCGCTCGCTAACAGATGATTACTGCTAATGACTAATGCACCCAGACATTGCTGCTCTGTCATACTGCACCATCGAACACTCAGGACTGAGCTCACACCACGACTGACATGACAGTAGTGCCAAAGTCTGATTCTTCATTTTAGAAAATTTTCATGATTATATTTTAGAATATAATGACTCTATACAATGAAATGTATAATTCCATGTATGTTATTTCAGTTTTGATGACTTTATATTTATTCTAAAATGTAGAGAATAGTACAAATAAGCCTTTCTATGGGTAGGTGTGTCCAGACTTGACTATAAATAACTCTCCATTGCACAATGATGTTTGTTTCAAATGCTCTATCATGCACGTCATGATGTGAATTTATTTCTGCATATTTCACACTACACATACTCAGCCCTCACTGGTGTGAAAAAATACCAGATCTGACAATGTTGGCCATTAACGGCTGGCTTGATTTTGTCGGATCCCCTATTTTACTCAAGATGCGGCCAAGTGTGGCTATTGCAACCTGCTTTAATACAGATTAAAAATGGAAAGTTCAATACCATTTGTTGAATTATCCATGTAATAGTTATTAAAACACGTTTTTATTGAAAATAAAAATTTACTGAAATTTTTTGTAGCCCCACATGCAAGGTCTGTTGATTTTATAGACGAGTCCTCATGTCAACCACATCAAGGTCATTCCCATAAAATCATTTCCGTAATCAGAAACTTTTTGGACCCTGTCAGACCTCCAGTGGCACAAGTTCGTTTGTATCTCACTAAGCTAGTACTTCCCAACCCTGCCCTCGTTTTTGCTTCTTCCCAACTCCCAGTAGGTAGAAAAAATGTGGACTGTCTGGCAGAGATCTTTAAGGGAGCAAAGACATGTACCGTCAGAGTTCCGAGGACTGGACAGGGAAACACTTCCCTCTTAAAACTCCAGCCATCAAACATTACTATTTGTCTTGGTCTGTAGTACGTGTTTGTGGTCCTTATTTTTGGATACTACTGGGTTTTGGGTAAAGCTATATATATTGACATCAAGATCTGATCAAACGGGGCTGAGGAACTGAAACCACCAACCTCCCGTTCTTGTCAGTTCCTTGCTGTACAGCATACACTCAGGAGCAGATGCTCCTGTTACAGCTCACAGATAAGCGGCTCACCTGTTTCATGTAGGCGTAGCACATGGTCTCTGCCACTCGCTTGCCCTCATCGTAGCAGGCACGGGGGCCAATGGGGTTTACGTGGCCCCAGTAGTCTTCACTCTGGGGGTGGACCTCTGGGTCTGGGAGGGGGGGAGAACAGGGCTGAGTGGTCAGCCTTTTGCACACCTTCGTACTTATGTTTTCAGGTTGCCAGTCAGGAGCCTCACCATTCACAAAAAAAACAAAGACACTCATTAACTCCCATTTTTCATTCCAACATGTCAAACACAGTCAAAGCCATTTAATTCCTTCTTTCCCCATTACTTTCTCCCATCCACATCCATATCCTTCCCCACACATTTCCCAGAATGCACCAATGACTGGGGACAGACCTTACCTCCATACACCTCCGACGTAGATGCCAAGAGGAGCCGAGCACCAACACGCTTTGCCAGTCCTGGGGAGACGAATGTGCCTCTAATCAAAACCTTAGAACCAGGGAGGAACTTGACCATCAATACCTACTAAATTCAACATGTAGGTAAACCCCATCATAAATCCTGGGAACTGAGTCAAACCCAGAGGCAGATGAACAAAAATGAGACTAAATTAAAATCAGTATACCCACACCAGCGACACGTTCCTAACTAAATTCAGAGCTCCATTACCCAGAATGCACAGGGGGCAACAGCCATTTCACAAGGTCAGACTGCTGAAAAGTGATCCCAAATGGTAGCGCGCTTGTCAGACTGGTGCGATCGGCATTCCCACACTGTCAGCAGCTCCACCTCATGCCAGAGTTTTAGTCCCTGAAGAAGCTCGCATGAATCTCAGCCAACCCCTGACATCCCCCTCTACGGGTCAGTTGAACTCAAACGCATTGTGATAGCTGCCTTGCCTCAGCCAAGATGAGTACAGAACGTTACCATGGCAATTCTGCAACCATTTTCCCCTCATACGGCAGTGAGCTAGCACGAGCTACAAGGGAAAGCAGCTTGCGTCTGCAGGCCAGCGCTGAGACTTACCCAGCATGTTCAGTGTGCCTATCGTGTTCGTCTTCAGGGTCTTGATGGGGTTGTACATGTAGTTTGGGGGAGAGGCTGGGGAAGCCAGGTGGTAGATCTGGTCCACTGCAACAAAAAAGGTACAACGCAACAGAGCTCATGAGTTACTCTAGATATATACTCACAGGACCGTGAGCAGAGGCTTGCTGCACGGTGCTGTTTGGACCACACCCTCTGTCCCACCTTTTCCATCCTCAGCTCCCAGCAGAAGTTTGGTCTGTGCTGCTAGTACAGATGCTCGCCACGATATTTCAACTTTAAGATGGGTAAATGTTTTTCAGTTTCAGTACATTACTCAAAAAATAATTCAGCATTTTATTATGATTTTGCCCAACTGTAGGCTAATGCAAGTGTTCTAAGCATGTTTTAGGTAGGCTATATGCTAGGCTATGATGTTTGTTACGCTATTTGCACCTTATGATAGGCTTATCAGAATGTAGAGGCTGTACGTATAATGTGGACAGGAAGGTTCCACCCAACCTCCATGTGTTCCTGCTCCCTCACCCAACATCCAGTCACTTTATAAACAAACGTCGCTCATGAGGATTATTGGAACAGAACCACAACAGGCTCTTTGGAAACATGAATAGTACACCAGTTCTCTAGACAATGGTGTCCCAGCTCACCCTCAATGTACAGAGGTTCTACCACATCGTGGTTTATCAGCTCGAAGTTCTCATGGCCGATCCAGTGCTCCACGTTGCGTTTCCGACCCGTGAAGAAGTTGTCCACCACCGTCACTTCGTGCCCATCCATCATCAGCTTGTCCGCCAGGTGGGATCCGACGAACCCCGCCCCTCCAGTGATCTACACACAGAGATGGATGACTGGCAAGTGTTGACAAGACAAATGCTGTTTGATCATTTCTCAGAGCTACACCAGAAAGAGCAAAATGGTCAGACTGCTCATGACAAAGTTACGTCAGAATATTTGCTAAGTGATTACCAAGATCCTTTTCCTGTCCTTCTCCGACAGAAACTTCACAGGAGGGTATTTCTGAGAAAAGCTGCAACAACAAAAGGGAAATCTTAGAAGGCATGAGGTAGCAGAGAGTACCAATAAAGAGCTTGCTGGCATTAAGCCCTGCCACAGATAATGTTCAAGGCAGCATTCTGGTCAAAACAGCAAACCACACCACATCTACACAGTTACTGAAGGTTCTCATTATAAGTGGTGCAGACCATGACCATTGAAGGGTCAAAATCCCTTTGGTAAACCAGACAGTGGCCACACTGCCCTGCAGACACAGGGTCCTCATTCCACTTTCATCACCAGATATACAATTAAAAGAAAACCATTAAAAAGGTGCACACAAGGCGCCTGAGGTCTTTGACACTCACGGCAACTTCAACCCAACTACCAGCACCTGCTGCCTAACTAGGCGCGCTCACCAGAATGCAATGCTTTGATCAAGTAACCCAACCACTACTGCACCTATACTTGGGCCAGTCAAAACACACCTCCATGCTCGTCCCACTTACAGGCTAAAGGCTGGCTCATACTTTTGCGCTCAGCCTACATAGAGCTTACGCAGTGGTCTACTCAAGTGGTTTATGCCACTGCGGGCATTCATACTTGTACACAGTCTACGTTACCACAAGGTGCAGTTACATTTCTGGGGAGGTCCACGTCAGGCCACAGTGTAGGCTATAGCGTAGGGTATGCTGCCACACTATAGTATACATTCTATGTGGAAGTACATGTCGGCCTTAAGGTCGAAGCACAAGCAGGGGCACGTTCGAAGATTCATCAGATGTGGACAATCTCTAAATTCATGAAAGCAAACAGTTCCCACAAAAACTATGTGGAATGGCAGAGATGTCGGCAGTTTAAATAAGGTCCGCCTGGCTACATCAATGTGGAGATCCGGAATAACCAAGAAAAAAAAATGACAGAAGGAAAAAAAAAAATAGGACAAATTGGAAACAGAATATGTGCAGTGGGGACACGTCAAACGTGGCAGGGCAGGCACAACATGAAGGACAGAGTCATGTCCAATGACACAAATGCATTTCATCCTGGTTTTGACACCAGCTTCTGTCTAAGTGAGACATGAAAAAAACACATACAACCCACACTTGGTCTAGACAGAGTTTTTGGGACACACTTTGGGAAGTCTGCTGTGACCTGTTACCTTGTGCTTTTATAGATACCTTCAGTCTTGCGGGGAACCCAGATTTCCCTACCAGTTTTATAAACACTGCAGTCATTGCAGTTCCAAACAATGGACAATCCTGACTTCCACGCAGGGACACTTAATCACAATCCTGCCTGATTCTCAGAATCAGATCATCCACCATAAGATTTTCCTACCTGAGCTCCAGATCTTTGATCTTCTCCCGGAGAGGAGCTACTGCCTACAACAGAGGGCAGGTATCAGTGAAGACTATTTTCAATTATCACACTGCCCACTTAGCTTCTGGTTTAAAAGCATGTACCAAATCGGCAGAATAGGTTGTTGTACCATAAAAATTCTGGGATTTAGGGTAGAATGACTCCCCTGCTGGGGGAGGGGGGGGTCATTTTTCACCCAGCACAATAGCCCCACCATCCCAAAGAGTATAGTGCAGGCGGTACAACAGGTGAAAACATGCCTCAAGCACAGATTGGGCATAAGTTAGTGTACATGTAACTGGAAAAACAGAAGGAGAAGCATGCCTCAAGCACGGAAGCTGCGCATGTTAGTGCACATGTAACAACAGACAGAGCGATGGAACAAAGAGCTGGGTAGGGCTAAATTCACTAAAACAAATGGCAGTCAATGACTGAAGGATTGCCTCAAGTGAAAGAGTTTTCATTTGAGAGGACAGGCCACATTCAGAAACTGGGACCCATCTCCCACCCTCCTTCACCCTATTACCCCTGCCTCAGCAAACAGGCGCTTTTTGCCATCTCACACATCTTCATTAATTTACTGTTTCTCATTGAACATTCAGCAGCAGAAATGAAGTCCAGTTACTCTCAATGGAGGACAGAACTGCACTGGATGAGCCTGGCCATCAGCATGAAGCACAGGGTGCCCCTAACATTGACAGACAGAACTGAGGACATTTCTACCAACCTCATCTATCTTGCGCTCAAATTTCATCTCACCGTGTTCTTGTATGGACCTGTAGGGGGTCAAGGTTAGCAAAGAGAGAGGTCAAGAGCAGCTTCTTCATCCCCATGAGTAACAGAGTCCCAGGACAGCCTGACCACTAGTGCCATGGCACTGTCACACCCAGAGGAAATGATCCGAACAGACCCAAAATTAAGAAAGTACAATTACGTAAAAGGAAATCAATGCCTGTATTTGCACGCAAAGGACTGAAGAGAGCAGGAAAGCATTATACTCCACCTCATGTTGGTGTAGGTTCCCCAGACAGCTGGAAAGCAAAGAAGAAATATCACTTTTGCTGACTCAGTCCGTGTTAATCAGTGCTCCCCTCCAGCAAGCAAACCAAATTGTTGTGTAATGACGGCAAATCCCAGGCTAGATCATTACAGATGGTTTATAGATACACATTACTGGTAGAAGTCTAGATTTACATTTATTTTCATTTACCAGATGCTTTTGTCCAGAGCGACATACACATCAAGCAAATAACACATCACAAGTAAGTGCTGTCGACTAGGTGTAACTGGGCACTTATAAGTAAACGCAGTATAGGAGCAAAAGCTACATCAGAACAAAATAACCCAATCAGGTAAAAACTATTTAATGAGCATAAAGACCAACATTACAAACATTCAAAGAACATGGAGCTCAGGCATCAGGCCTCTAAAGCAGGATTGTCACACTCCAGTCCTGGGGGGGTGAAGCCCTGTGTAGCTTAGTTCTGTCCCTGTTCCACCACAAATGATTCAATTCAAGAGCTATGTGGTAATTAGCACAAGGAGATGCAAGGAGCTGACTCAGGTGTGTTAAGAGGGGAAACCTTAACAAAAATGTGCAGTACTCTGGTCCCCCAGGACTGGGGTTTAACACGCCTGCTCTAAAGTGGACGGTTCACAAATAAAGCAGTTAGCAGTCTTTGCTAAATCAAACCAAGGCAGGAGGACACCCCTCCCCACCCAGAGGAACTGCCCCACAGGAATCTCTGACAAACCACATGCTATGTCCATTAAAGATGGGACAGACAGGTCAGATGGCAGGTCACACGACAGTCGAGACCGAGAGCTCAGTGACACCAGAGGGAACCTCACTGCCAGGTTGCCCCCACCCCCCCGGCTCCACATGCTTGCACTGGCAAAGCAGCTTTCAAGACCACTTGAAGACTTCCGAGCATCCCAGCATCAGTGTACAGCGCAGGCCCATGGACATAACAAGCATGTAACCATGCCGACCGAATTAATCATTGTCATGAGTCAGTGCAGAGCAAAATTTGCAGGAGGGCTCTCTGCATGGAGAAAAATGCACCAGGTGACACATACAAGTGAAGGGATTCTCAAGCACAGAGACTGCAAACACTTTGAGTTTTAATTCTGGCCTCATCAGCCCTGAGGACCTCACTGGGAGCCCTAAACATACATCACCCGCCAGGCATATCTAGTCACCACCAAACCACTCACATCAGTGGTTAAGCAGTCCATCAATAACAAAACAGAGGTAAAGGAATAGTTTGACCACCCCCCGAGTCACAAACCAAGTCTCTGAGGACAGCCATTTTCTATTCTGACAGCAGTCACACGCCTCACAGGCTGCCGTATGCGGAGGAGAAGCAGGGGCGCAGCGGGCCGACGTGTGCCACGTAGCCCGTCTCCACTCGAGACAGCCGCCCACCGCTAAAAGAGCTCCTATGAGAAGCACAAGAGACCCATTGAGCTCCTGAACAAACAGCAGCGGAGTCCGGAGGGGCGGAGCTCCCCGGCAAAGCAAACCCAGGGCATTTCCTCAGCCAGGGGCAAATTCCATGAGGGCTAGGCAGTAGGCAGCTGTGGGACCCTCAAGGAGTCCCGGGCCAGTTGTCATAACCGACAAGCACATATGCAAGCTATGCCACCCACTTCTGAGCCAGACATGGCGCACTGACAGTTACAGGCCTTCAAAACCAGTCCAGCACACAGCATCTCATGCACAGCAGAGTAACAGGAACATAAAGTATGAGCCTAGGCAGGCAAACCCCGCCTAACATTTAAAACATGAGAAAAACAGAAAACCTTTAATTGGGCCACATCTACAGGGGGAAAATTCCATCACCAGTCAGTGTTACATCTGCCATGTAATCATTGTTAAAAAAAAAAAATAAAATCTCAACTGAATACCTGAAAGGCCTGAACAGCTGTGACTTTAAGCCCAGAAACTATTAACAAGCCCCAAACGTACATTATAGATTTAATGTGTGTGTGTGTGTGTGTGTGTGTGTGTGTGTCTATGGGGGGGGGGGGGGGGGGGGGAGGTTGGAGACAAAACATCCCACAATAAAATGGCTGAAATGCTTGTTTTGTGGCTGGTTCATCCCCTGGTAGAATAACTCAGATCAACTTTCTTCACTCCTCTTCCATTTACTGAAGATCATCCTTTAACCCTTTAACCCACTCCATTATTCCTCTAACAACAATAATATACAAGACAGCCATCAACAGGGGATTTCATTACACAATTACGGAGGACAATAACCTGCCTGACTGACTTTCTAGATCCCCTAAATATTTCTGCAGCTTCACCTTAAACCCAGATTACACAAGACCAGTACAACTTCATAGACTCGTACTGGGAAAGCACAAGTACTAATGGCAGTACTGTTACTCTGCTGGAGATGAACTGACTCATACTGAGATCCATTTACACATCCGTTCAGAAAACTACATTTGTAGGGTAGCAGTTAAATCAGTGCACCTACAAACCATAACATTTTGCTGTGAGCCATGTGGGCAGCCAGCATGGTTCAAACATTCTCTATGAAGAAGCCTTGAATTTCCTTTAATGCAACAAAATAAAAGTCAGCCTGCCCAGGCCAGATACTTGGGGAGTGAACTAAAAGAAAGACTCAAACTGGCACATAGTGTGATCCCACAACCAGAGTGCAAGTAAAAAATTAAACTGATCACTCCGTTCTTAAGGGCAGGGACTTCACAGCAAAGCCAGGCTGGACTCCCAGCGGGAGTCTTTAGATCTTGGGATCTTGAGGGGAATTTCTATATCTTATCTACACACAGGAGGCTGTAATCCGTGCTGCTGTAAACTGAAGACAAAAACAAATATGCTTGGACATAAAAGTAGGACGGGAAAGCCAGTTGCAGGCATCTTCAATGGGGACAATTAAAGTTGCCTTACGTAACCGCAAAGGAATGTCAATTACTCACGCCCCGAATGCAGAACCTGCACCTTCTGAGCGACAGCGGTGATTCGCCGGCTCCAGTCTTCCTTTGACTGGAGTCAGTTTAGCTACGCAGATGGCAGATGCTCGCATCTAGATACACCAGTGAACAGGCAAATCGGGAAATAAATGGACCCAGGGCAGGTCCCCGAACGGGCGGGATTTGATCCACCCCGCCGTGACCGCAGAGAGGACGGTCTGCGGGAGGCTGACTGTTACACCTGTTGCACACCTCGCTGTTTTAGAGAAACACCTCGGATCTTTTTCTACCTGTGATATCGAAAAATCAATAAAAACTACATGATGCACGAGTACTCGTGGGCCGGTGGGCTTAACATCAAACGGCGGACCGGTCCAAAGGCAGAAGGGCGGAAAGGGGGCCGTGAACAGTCTACAGACCCATAAAACATCCCGACCGAACACTTCCAAACCAAAACGCCAGCGGTACTCACATGCGACGTAGGCGATCAGCGCCAGGGCCACCAGCAGCTTCATCATCCGCCTGTTTAATCCCGTTACCACCCAGAAGATCCGTTTCATCATCCCCCCCCCCCCCAAGGCGAACTGCCCCACGGCCGTCTAGAGCATTTCGCAGACCCGCTCACACCCCCGGTCGCTCCCGGTGCGCTTCAGGTCTGTTCGGGGGCGTTCATGAGCGAAACCTTCGAAAGAGCCCAAGTCAGTCCGTGTTTATATGCACACTAAAACAAATAAAATTTAATTTAATTTAAAATAAAGAAAAAACAAAAAGCAGAGAGGCGTCAAGATCGGCCAGCAGGCAGCGCGACGGCCCCGGGCCAGCCTCAGCGAGCCGACAGCCTGCTTAGCGAGCTACGCTGTATTGGTGTTTCCTGAATTCTCATCTTTCTATTCAGCTTCTTCTTTTATCTTCCCCCCAGAAAACAGCGACGACATACGAGCAGGCGAAAGCAGCTTCGCCGTCGCAGTTACAGCGAAAGCTGGACCGTTTTGGCTGTTTTGCTCAACGCGGCTTCCTTTCCGCGCGGGGAGGAGGCGACGTGCGACCGCTTTATGATCCATTGAGCGTCCTGCCGCGATAGCAGGAAATCTGCGGGAATATTTTTTTCGGCGCAGCTTTTATGTCACTAGTACAATTACTGAAGTTGCGTGTAAAGTCGCGGCGGAGACCTTTCAAAATATACAATAAAATAACAACTTTATTTTAAACTTGGGCGAGAGGGAAATGAACTTTCACCTAGACAGCAGTAGTCGATTGCAGAAACATTCGATATACGGACAGAGGCTCCTTCATTGGATATCGGCATACGTTTTTTTCTGATGACGATGATGATGATGATTATACTACTACTAATAATAATTATCAATAATAATAATTATTATTATGACGATTATTATTATTGTTATTATTATTCATTCGTAGTAGTAGTAGTATTTTGCTTCAAATAACAGTAAAATACAGGACCCTTAATTATTCACGACAACTTAAGTTCAGATAGAATGGGGTATGAGAAACAATGAAACAAAAAATACCAGAACAGAAAGTGGAAAATATAAACAATCAAATAACAGAAAAGCAGGGAAAGCACAAAAACAGCTTGTATATATCACTGTCGCACATTAAAGATCTCATCAAATCTGTTGTGTAATATTTAAAATTATTAAATTATTGAGTCTTTAGCAAGTACTAAACTGTGTTCTCTTTATGTGATCAATTCTTATATAATCTTACATGGAAAAGTTTATCACTTTATCATCGTTATTTTTCTATCGCTACTGCTGGTGAGAGCATACTGTACAGATAGGCCAGACCACTTTTTCTATGGATTCTGGTGAATCCCTAGATGTTCCCAAGCCAACTGTGAAATATAATCCCTCCAGTGTGTCCTGGGTCTGCCCCGGTGCCTCCACCCAGTGGGACATGACTCAGGACAGCTCTCCTGGGAGTCATCCAGATGGCATCTTTATAAGATCTACTCCTGATCAAAAGGAGCAGCAGCTCCAGTTCTAGGCTCTTCTTGATCCCTGAATTCCTTGCCCTGTCACAGAGAGTAAGTCCAACAACTGCACAAAACCACATTCACCAAACCATTCCTTGGTCAAGATCCCAAAGTCATTAAACTTCTTCATTAAGGTTGGACTCTCCCACTTGAAAGAACAACTCATTTTTTATTGAGACAGTACCATAGCCTCAGATTTTTAGGTGCCAACTTCCACACTCTTCACAAAACACATGACCTCAAGTCAGATGACACAACTCCAATGTTTACCTTTGGATTAGGGGGTACTGGTACCCTGTATGCTTAAGAACATCCTTATTTTCGTACATGGTGTTCATTAGGGACTACCCATGGCTTGCACAAAAGTACACAAAGGATTCATCCTTCCAGGTTTGGATCTGGGAGATTATTCTCCTCAATCATGAACCTCCAGATATCTGCCTCATTCCCTTTGTGACCCAGTAGCTGTATATACGTGGCCCTCTTGTTTACTGGGAATAAGACCAGCTGCCCAGCCTTCAGCCTGGGACTTGTGAGTATGCCTGAGGTCTTTCACCATGAGGAAGCCCACAGTAGGAGATCCTCCTGATCTAGAGGTCTGCTCACCACGCCCACATTGTGTGTCTGCAGTCCATGAAAATGCTGCTTTGGTTATTTTCAGTGCATTTGATATTCAAACCTGCAAACTACAGGGACCTCTCAGCTTCTCTCCCTGGGTGTTATTGGTGAGAGAGCCCAACCAGCCAACTAGATACGTAAATGTAAAAATAATTCAAAGTAGTTCAAATATAACTTTGCAATATAATTTAATTTTATTGAACTTAATATCCCCATGACCCATGAAAATCGATGGATGAACTTAATATGTTGAAATAGCATTTTCATCTGACCAGTAGGGGGTGCAATAGCACCCCTTCTACTCCCGGTAAAATCGTCTATGGGTGAGGTAAAGTGACATGTCTAAACTTCCCATTGGGCGTGTATCCACTGCCCTCCAATGTAGCGGCATCCCACCTAATGTGTGACCTGCCCTGTGCCTTCTGGGATAGGTTCCAAGCTCACAGTGGATATTACCCCTGCATAGTGGTATAATTAGAATTCATTACAATGGGTAGTACCTTGTATTGTGTGCTTCTAATGGAAATTCTGTGTGCTGCATGCACTGCAGTTCATTCAAATGCAATGGCTTTGATTGCATGAATTTCTGTCACAATGCAGACCTGGAAAAGAGAGGGATGAAAAATGCAAAACACATGGTCATTTCCTGCAGTAGTTCTGTCACTGTTTCTGTTTTCTTCGGTTCCTCAGTAAAGAATCAACTGCACTGTGTATCAAACAGTTACATCTTAATTCCCTTACCTGCCCTTACCTGTGAGTTTCCCCTCACATTGCTTCTCTGTGTAGCCTTACCAACACAAGTGTCGATTTTGTCATCAGATTTTCCAGAAATCAATCCAGAGGCCAGATTAATCCCTATAAGGGTAGAAGCTAATGTATGTCAGTGATACTGACATCTCGCACTGAACAAAGCCCCTTGCCTTGCTATATCTTGTATAATTTGCTTTTATATTGGTAACCCTCCATGTGGGAAAAAATTGAAAAGGAAAAAAAAGAACATCCATTTTAAAAATATACCACCACCGCCCCCCCCCACCCCCCCCCCCCCCCCCCCCCACCATCCTCCTAAATTGCTCTGTGTAATTGTTACTCAGTGAAGCTAAATGTACTGGCAGACCCTGGAATGAAACACAGTTTAATCTGGAATGCATGACTATCATCCCCCTACTCCATACATTTTCTCAGCTAAACCCTCCTCACCCGCACCGCCCCCCCCCCCCCCTTTGACCTTTGCTAATCTCTCCAAAGCTGCCTGTCATTTTTGCTCTTTCTCTAAATAGAACTGAACCACAAGCAATATATCAAAAAACATCAATATGTTCAAAAGAGACACTTGTTTTTCGTGGGATATTCATCTGCTTCTTGATGTGCCAGAGGAGTCAGGATTTGTAAACATCATTTTACAGCAATGGCTGGCTGAATAAACTTCAGCGTAAGTACGGTATTGCCCAAAGGTCCACGCAATATTGATGACTGACCTATTATTGTGGCAAAAAAACTATTTTTTCCACTCATACATAGAAATAACACATGGACCCAAGGATTGTTAATGCAAATCTATGGCAGGCACACGATATTTCAGGAAGCAAACCTTGTGTAAACAAGAAAGGCATTTGTGTATATGAAGTGGTACTCAGCTGTCAGGCAAGAGGATCAGAGAAATGGTTCAATGATTCAACCAATACGCGTCCTCTGAGGTTGAAGATCTTTATCACCCAGTTTTGGGGGTTTCACAGAACTTGATGTCAAGCAAGTCAATTTCAGCAGGAGAGCCGGATTGAAGTCTGTCATGAATTGACACTTGGGCTCTCTCCCATTATTAGCAGATGTCTTCAGGTTCATTAACAAACCTCTGCTGTCTTAAGTAGTCCCCGTGAGACCATCGTGTTTCTCCTTGTTCTCTCTGCGTGGTCGAACGAGACCACAAGGCCCTACAACCTTCCAGTTGGCATGAACACAAATAAAATCCTGCATTGAGCCAGCTGTCCAGATCCTGCTGTTTGAATCCAAAATGCACAACAACATGAATTTTGGCATATAATGATTCGCTTTTAGCAAGTTTGCGTATCACAGAGGCTGTCTAATTAAAAGCACAGAGGGTCTCCACACACATATAACCCCTGGTAGGTCATCTTCTGAAGAAAATGTTATGGAAAAATGTCCATTCAGCCAACCGGCTACTGCTTATCCTGGTCTGCAGGGAGATATAAAAACAGGAAAACTAAAATGGAACCTAAAGAACAGCAGAAATGCTTCCCTAAGTTATTTTATCTGCTCCTTAACCATGTGACAAAGTCACCGAACGACAGAGAGATGCATTTACACTGGTCTATCTGCCATCTTTAAAGCCCAGACTTGCCTCTAGAACAGTATGTTGTCTGCAGAGAGTGATGATCTGGAATGCATCTGAGGTGACTAACATGCATAATCAAACGCTTTCGCTCCGGCAAGCGGCTGGTCACATGACCAGCATGGTGCGCATCAGCAAACGGAAAGGAGTCTTATTGGCAGCATATGGAGGGAAACAGGTGGATTAAATGTTGTAAAATGTGTACCCTGTATATTCAGATCAACATGGCAACCTCTCTGAGGTCCTGATATGAGGTGCTTCCAGCTTTCAAAATATCACATGCCTATGACATGCCATTTTTCTTAATTGTCACAGAAAAAACAATTGAAAGGAATCTAAAATAATAATAATAACAAGGGATCACTGTGATGGGTTGGTATCGGCTGCAGACCACCACGACCCTGCATGGTACAAGTGGGTATAGAAAACGGATGGACAGATAGACGGATTGATGGATGGATGGATGATGGGTGGATGGACAGATGGAACAATGGATGGATGGATTACAAGGAACCAACTGACTTCTCACAGAGTCGCATAAAGAGTGGAGCAGAACCTGCATGCTCCTGAATTGTGTGGTGCTCATTTTCTAAGGAACGGTAGAAGGTGCAGTATGTCACCTGTATTTCTGTAATTACCAGTATGTGAATACTGTCAGCAGCAACACCCCCCCTCCCCCAAACTCATGGATTCTTTGGTGAAGGCCTCTGTTGGTCCTCACTCTCTCATTACCCTGGGATGTGTCTGGAATTACAAGGGATTCCCTTCTTCTAAACTGGAAGGTGACGCCTGCCTTTGTTCAGCAAGACTCCTTCATAAATGCTGAACAGCCCCTGGGAGAAAAGTTCTGTGAGCAAGGGACCCAATTACCATCATGGAAACGGAGGTTCACAAGATATGTGAATAAAACATCGGCTCATAAATATATGTTGAGAATAAATGAACATAAACAGCGGCACATTCATGTGGTGCTTTATTGACTAATTTGTAATCTTGACGATGCACTGCAGAGGAAGGAGAAAAGTAGTCACTCTCCAGCAGCCCCCCCCGCACATGCTGTAAGTTAACACCGCCTGGCTGGTTCTGGCTGGACCCAGAGGCCAGCTGAGCTGATGGGGTGGGCAGCATGTGGTACAGACTCGCCGACTCCTGCTTTGGAGACTGGACTCCCCTAAAAAAGGGGGATAAAAGTAAGATGAGTCACACAGGGCATCCCATAGACAGCACTCTGCTTCTCTGGTTTTTTGACTCTTTATTGGTTTACATGAATTTTCGTGAATTGCTTCTAAGCGAAATTATAATTTGGAAACTATAAACCATTTCAGCTCAAGCAACAAGTCCCTGAATAGCACTGTGAAGTGTGATAAAAACCTAATAGTTCACTGCCTCAATTTGCAGGCAAATTTGGGTAAATTATCTGTCATTTATTATGTTATTGAGTATTGAATCACAGTATCTCATCTCCCCAAGTACTTCAGATGACTCCCAAAGCTCAGTCCACTGACCTCGTAATTCACTCATTTTAACGAGTCTTAAGGGAGTGAGTTTTTCTCAAGGCCTTGTCTCAGTTAATATTTTATACCTCAGACACACAATACAGGAGATTCAGTTGATATTTTTTGATGCCAACATCATTTGTGGTGTGCTTTCTCCTTGATGTCTTCATGATCGTGGTGGGGTCAGGGGTCAGAGGTCATGACAAAACAGGAACTACTTCTGTATGCGATCAACAGGCTTCCTCTAAATTAAAAGTCACCGGAGTTCCCGCAGACTGCATCTCTTGCTCACTGACACTGAGTTAAGCCAATAACTTACGATCCTTCTGTGATCTTTTGGACTAGCTGACATTTCTGAATATTCATGCAATTAAATATAGTAAGATGGAGATTTGCATGTTCAAAGATTAAGCCACTAGTTTGATCATCCTTGCTGGATTATTGCATCAGTCACTTCAAGGTGAAGTTGATCAGAACGTCTCCTTGGATGGAGATGGGTTCCCATACGTTTACTAAGTGCTTCCCAAACCTCCTAAGTGTTATATTTAGATGAAAGCTGAGAAAATGGAAACATGCTGTGGATCTTTATGACTCCAAACCTTCTCCGCAGGATTCCCAATCTAGGGCCACCTTTTCCATAGTTCCAATAAGCTCTTCTGCTTATTGTTCTGGTTCCTCTGCTTTATAAGAAAGATGAGCGATTTGTCGAACCCGTGTCCTGGCGTCATTAGACCTTCCAGGTATCACGTCCCTCATTTCCCTGGTTGTAACCCATCTGCAGCAGGTGTGGCTCCGGCCCCCACAAGCTTCTCCTGGTGGTGACCAGGGCCGAGTCATACTCCCTTTTCTGGACAGAGCAGCTATGGCTGGAAGGCCGCCGACACCAGCTGCTCAGTGAACTGCTCAGTGAGCTACATCATCTGCCTCTTCATCTTCTGCCTCGCTCTGTCGGTGCTGACCATGGTCTACAGTTATGCCAGGCTGGCGTATGCACTCAAGCAGGTGAGTGAGGCAAAAAAACAACCAATAACATATAATAACTCCTAAAAAAAAATAGCCAGTCGCACATAACTCCTACATCCCAGCTACATCAGCATGTTTTTACTGTCATACTTAGATGGTGCTAAATAAATTTGATTAATTTTCCTTAGTATATTTTGCCATCTAACAATATTGTCATGAATGAGTTTAACCTTTTAAATGTCATGAATTAGTTGGTTGAAGGCATCAATTTTATCAAAACAGGAGTATGTTACTTTTATCATCTAGAATATTCTACCAAGATATAATTTACAGAGATGAGCTACTAGTTTAGTCTGGAAAAAAAAAAAAAAATCAGGAGTCCTGCTTGACATGTGACGTAGAATCGGTAAATAACTGTTAAATCTCACTGGGTCATTAATCTTACTGGAATATTTAATTTTACTGGCATATTTATTTCACCTTAATTGAAGGATCAACATCACAAACCAACATCAGGGGACATTTTTCAGATTGCACCTACAAGATGGAACTTCCCATAATTCTTTGCTTTAGCACTAAGGTAAAGTACCGTGGTTTTGTGGCACAGCCTGTCCACATTATCGCCAGCTGAGGCACATCTCATAACCTGTAATGCGGGTGGGGGAAAATCTGCAAGAGCGCAGTACCACATCCTGCCTGTGGTGGTCACCGTGGTGCTATGCTAGTTATAGCCAGTTTTGGACCACCAAAGCAGCACTGACATTATCTCCATGATCTACATCCTCCTGAACGAGCGGGTGAGCGCCCCCTAGCTGTGTAACCCTGCATTTACACCAGCTACACCCCTGTTTACAATACTTGCCAGACACGGTTTACCGTACAGTGCTTTATTTACATATTAAAAAACAATGGACTGACATGTGAGGGAAAAAACAACATATACAAACTATACCAGCTTTTGTTTTGTATAAACAAATTGAATTATGTAAAAAGGACCAAATTGGTCAAAAGGAAAAATTCCCTAAACAAAAAAGTCCAGTTTCACTTACTCGTCAAAGCAGTTTTAATACCTGTCAGTATTTAAGGCTGTTCCTATGTGAGTTTTTGCTCAGGATTAATTATTTCAACGTCTGCTAAATCAAGTAACGTGCAGAAAACGTATTACCGCCCCTCCACACCCAAAAAAGTGATCGTGATCTTACGTAAAACAAAGTAGTCTCACACCTGGTAATTCTAGAAACGTGTACCTGGTTTTGTACCTTCACAGATCAGACTCCCCAATGCCAGCATAACAAAGTAACACTCGTGTGAATAGATCAGGCACAGTGGGATGAGTGTAATTCTGAAAGCAACCTGTTCACCTGCTGCACTCTCATAATAAAGTAAACACCGGAAGCAGCCATGAGCTCAGATGGCAGACTGCCAAGTCAGATATTCTCAGTGCCTGAGAGCAGATCTGAGATTAGCATCACTGTCTTGTTGTATGCTGGCGATTCAGGTTCTGGTGAACCAAACGTATCTTCACTAAGGGCTCCAATTCTTAGTTGTGATCGCTCGATTGGCTGCTGCCGATTTTAATTTTAAAATCAAGATTCAAAACAGAGGATTAACTTGTTTCTCTACAGTTTAGGCTACAAAGAGTCACACAGCAAACGAGAAAAACATCAAGTTTATCTTCGTCACCTTTGTTCGGTTGAGGTGGCATTCAAAAAAGCATCGCTCCCGAATTACCATGTCTTATGTCAAGCAAAACCGACGGAAGGTCACATGTTCACAAGGCCAGCAGGGGGGTGGGGGCTGGAATCAAGCTTCCCTGCTTGGAAAGGCTCGTGACATGGGGGCTTTCGGCTGTCTGCTCTGTCACCCCCCAGCTGTGTTCAGGACTGAGCACAAGGGTTTATCCTAAATAAAGAAGTGGTCCCTCATTTCATTTTCCCCCCCATTTCATTTCATTTTCTCCCCATTTCATTTACTCCCCATTTCATTTCCAGAAAGATGACGGCATGCATAGCCTCTCACAGGCCACCGTTTGTGCTCACACAGGCCCACCTGCTCTCTGCGTTACAGACAGCTGTACTACAAAGAGGTTTCGCTGGCTTAGCGAGGTTTCCTGAGGCTTAGTTGCAAGTTTCAGGTACTATTGTCATGGTAATTTACACTGCATGTCTAACCTGCTCTGAGCATGTTAAAGTGCAGGTTTTCAGCTTCGAGGGGCAAGTCCAGTCAAGTCTATAAGTATATACAAACCGCCCCTTTCACAAAAAACATAGCAGATTAAAGCCACTTTAATCAAATGGACGGCCGATACCACTGATTTTCTTTTTATTCTGGTACAAACAAAGTATAATCAAATGTTTTTATCCCAACACAATTGGTTCCCACTCATCCTGGAGAACTTGGAAAGTAGCCAATAAACTTTCCAGTCATGGAAATGTCAACATATTCAAAACTGCATACGGCAGTATTATTTGTTTGCTGAAATTTTTCCAGGACAGCACAAGATTTTCCAGGACATTTTACTTTTTCCTCTCAGTTTCCATGTGTTTTCCATGACTGGAAAATTGACTTTTTTCTAGGTTTTCCAGGATGAGTGGGAACCCTGAGGGCCAGGAGTGCTGAGGGCGGTGCTGAAGATGTGGGGCGGGGGCTGTCACCCAACTCTGGGCGTAAAAGACGCTTCATAGTCACAGGTCACATTTGGACATTACACCTGAATTTATTCATGTGAATAAATAGGAAATACAGCAGAAATACCTGCTGGGTCACGTGACAGAAAACACCCTTCATTTGAAAGATTACATATGACAAGATATGGGGGGGGGGGGAATCGCCTTCATTTGAGGGATTAAACTCTCTGGGATAGTTTACTACCATTGCTCCTGGTCTGGTGAACTGAACGTGCTACAGTTTCAAGGTAAACACAAAAAAAAAAAAAAAAAAAAAAAAAAAAATACAGCATTCTGCATTATACAGATCAGAGATCAACACTGTGGAGGATTTGGGCCGTCCAGCATCCCAGCAAGGCTCCGTACCTTTAACCACGCGGATGAACGTCAGCGATCTGTGGAAAAGCCGCCTTTGATCGCAGCGAGTCGACAAGGCCCAGAGATTTCAGCCCACAGTGCTGCCTGGGGCTGTTCAGAGACTTTTTGAGGGAGAGGTGCTCAAAGATTATTAAAGGGGCACTCAGTACCTTTAAAGTTCATGTTAAATAGTCCGGGCAAAACGGGCCGGTGATCAGGTACCGCCAGCCTCCGCCCCCGCCAGCCTCCGCCCCCGCCATGCAGCGCCCCAATCCAGGACGAATCTGCACTATACGCAATGTGCTGAGTCACAGGACAGATGCAGGAGTGACACCTTGACCATGGCTCCGTATCTGGCCTGAATCTTCCCCGCCCTGCAAACCGGAATGCGGATGAACAGCGATGTGTCTCTCACACAACCCTGCGTGCACCTGGCTGAAAGTGCTGTACAAATAAAGCCTTTGCTCTTTCATGCAATGTCGCCATGGAAGGGGGGGGGGGCATGGGGGGGTTGCAGAGTAGATTCACTTGTACACCATGTGGTACAACAAAAAAATAAAAGGTAAACCACAAATTTAAGTGGCTCTTTAATGACAACATGCCCTTAGCTGTGTCTGGATTGGCATGTGTGGGCAAGTCTGATGGAACATTCAGTAGAATACTTAGGTCCCTCTGTGACCCCACCCCGATCACAAGGAGGGGAACTGTGGTCAACTCAAACGTGACCCCCTTGCGAACGGTTCCCAAACCGACCCCGATAAAACAGAACGGCCAATCACAGCAAAATACATCCAGTTATCCACAATACAGCCGTAACAGTGGTTGCTCTATTGCTATCCTACCCATAATTAAGTGTCTTTAGGCTCAGCTACCGCAGAGATTAGGGGGGGCAGCGCCCCCTCTTGGAGAACTGTGTCACAATCCATTCAAGGTTTCCTTTTCGAGATTCGAGGCGGGACAGTCGAAAGCCCGGTCCACCCGAATGCTAGAAAGGCAGCGACTGTGGCTCCTTCCTTGGCTCCGCCCCCTTCTCACAGAGGCGGTTATTGCAGCAGTTTGGGTCGAGGGGAGGTCGGAGGTCAGGGGTCACAGGTCACGGTGCTGAATCCGGGCAGCGTGATCCTGCCTTTGCGCTGCAGGTCGAGCTCGCTGCCGACGTTGAGCCGTGCCACCAGCACCTTCTCATAGAGCAGTGGATGGTAGGCGCCCAGCGTGCAGGCCGAGTCGTAGTACTGCTCGTAGTAGTGGCACAGGTCGGTCTGCCGCATCGAGGGGATGTACTCGTACACGTGCACCTTCTCGCACAGCGCCATCATCAGGAAGATCCCTGCCACACACACACAAACAAACCATAAGATGCTAGTTCAGTCCCAGCAGGATGACGTCATACCCGTGAGTAAGGAAACCCAAACTCTTCCTGTGAAGTACTCAGCTGATCCACTACAGGTTTTGCATCCTTGGCACTTGCAGCCCAGAGGTCCTTTCTGGGTGGAGTCAATCGAATGATGCCCCCCCCCACCACCCTCATTTTTAGCTCTACTGGTGCTTCGTGATCCTCTACTGCTGTGAACGGAAGCTGGTGGACAACCACCCCCCAGCACTGTCCGGGACCATGAGCATTCCCTCACGGCAGGGCCCACCATAACTTTGCAGCTGGCACCACGCACACTGTGACCCACCCAGACTCTAGGGGGCGCTCTCTGATGCCCGACGATCTCCCTTCACATGCTCCTGCTGCCATTCCGTACTCCGATATGAGTCATAAGTGGATCGTATCTGTTCTTCCCAGCGTTTTTTCATTTTTAAACAAATAACACTCAGTTCCTGGCTGTTTACTATATGAGACATGTCAGAAAAAGGCCTCCTTTTATTTATCGTACATTTGCTGTAAATATACCTGCGCACGCATGCATGTTTGTATTCATATCTTTGTAGGGACCGTCCATTCCTTTCTATGGGGAAAAACCCTAATCCCAGCAACGGGCAACCTTAACCCCTACCCAGCCCTAACCTTATCCATTAGTAACCAAACAAAATACAAGACTTTTGGCATTTTTAGCTTGAGTGCAGTTAGATTTTTATAAAATTGAGTTTCCCCTTTTTGGAACCAAAAAGGTGGCCCCCACAATGTCAAAATAACAGGTTTTCATCTCATTGTGAGGGCATTGGTCCCCACAAGATAATATACACATAACCCACACACAAACACACGTGACTCATATCGGACTGAATCCTGTTTTCTCATGCTACAGGTGAGAGTCTCATTTCCAACAATACAGATCTCTGCGATAATCGTTTTCAGTGCGTGTCGTGTTTCTCATTTGTCAGTCATCACAGGGCAGAGCGTTCACTGGTTTGCTGCCCTGCTGGGCTGGGCAGGGGGCGGGATTTAAAGCCACCTGGGAACATGGTTTAGAATGAGTCCTGGCAGTTACTCAAAAGTCAGAACAACGTTAGCCAACTGCACACTAGGAGACACAAGCCAGCCAATCACAGAAATGTCAAACCGAAGACCCGCCCATTTCTGACACGTCAAACTTGATGAATTTGTGAGGGCCATGAAACAAGGAGACAGGGAGAGGGAGGCCCTCACCGATGAAGCCTGAGGATGGTGGATTGGGCTGGATGCTCTCCTGCATGTTCGCCTGAATGAGGTCCCACATCTGCCAGATGAACTTGGGGTGGAGGATGTAGAAGGGCTGCTTGGGTTTCGTCTTAAGGCGCTCCACATAGGGCTTGAACAGGTTGTAGTCAGGGTTCTGGTACCACTGCCCAGGGATAAAAGGCCCGGTGAGTACCGTCTAGCAGCGGAACCGGCCCAGAGCCCTGCAGACATTCAGTGTTGGAAAATCCCCCGAGGCCCATTGTACGTGAGGCTTAGCCAGCAACAGCTTTCAGTAACTGTCAGCAAAGGAGCTGGAAATCAAAGCCACAAGCCTGGATATCTGAAGCCACAGTGCTGCAGAGCACGATCCATACCTTCACGAGGTCCACCGCATACGGCGCCGGATCCCAGGCTACCAAAGCCACGTCCTTGTACAAGGCACTGGTGTCAAACTGGTGCTTTGGGTTGGCCAGGATCTGAAAGCATTCAGACAATCCGTCACATGGGGGGCAAGCGGGCCTCTGGGACCCCCCCCCCCCATGCAGGATCCGCGCGCGGCATCTCACCTGAGAGTTAACGATGCGAATGCTGGTCTTATTCCCGACGTCGTCCTCGTAGCCGTCCGTAGGCGCCGCATTGAAGCGGAGGACGGCATCATGGGAATCTGCGAGTCACAACTGGAGTCTGTCAGATGGGCCCCGAGTCACACGGCACCAGCAAAGCTGAAACGAACTCCACCCCTCCCACCCATCCCGTCCCGTCCCGTGTTTGTTTTTCCACAGTCAAAAACCGACACTGATTTGTGTTTATTCTAATGTACATAGTGCAGTATACTGATTTCAATGTTCGCTGTCTGAGGCAGACCAGCTTTTAGTGTTTTTAGTCCAATAACTTAACCTAAGCTTAACCATAAGTAACCAACCAAAATACAAGACTTTTGGCATTTTTACTTTTTTGATTGCATTCACAGATTTTTATAAAACTGAGGTCATCCAAATGGGGACCTCAAAAGATGTCCCCAAAAGCAGAGAAATTTCAGGTTTTACTGCACTTTGGGGACAATCCATGCAAACACACACAGGTTTGTAAGTATATCTTTGTGGGAACTCTCCACTCATTTCTGTGGGGAAAATTCTAATCCCAACATGATGACCTTAACCCCTACCCAGCCCCAACCTTAACCATAAATAACCAAATAAAATACGAGACTTTTGGCATTTTTAGTTTTTTTGATTGTATTCACAGATCTTTGTGGGGACCTGAAAGATTGTCCCCACAATGTCAAAATAACAGGTTATAACTACATTGTGGGGGACATTTGGTCACAACAATGTAATATAAACACAATAGACACACAGATTCCTTCTATGGCAAGCGGAGGTATCAGTGTGTGTGTGTGCTGGTTATAATGATGCTGCGTGTAAAGGGTTTTACTGTAAGTTTGTGCACTGCTGCTTTAGATGGCTTTAAACAGCCTGTGATGCGTTTTAAATCATAATTAAATCCGATAAATCGACCGATTTCCACAGAAACTAAAAAAATGATCAAGGGGGCCAAGCCTCCCTCTTGCTGGTGAGTTAATACCGGCCGTTTAGCGGATTATAGGTAGGAAGGGGGGCTGTTGGATGACTATATATAATCATTTACATAATAATGTACATGATTTTGCATATATTTCTTTAACATATCGCCCCCGCCCTTCGGCACTAATCTTTAAAATGGGTAGAAGGCATGTGTAACAGCCAAAGGTTTCATTTAAGAGCAGTAAAGTCTGGAGGTTATTTTAATACCCTGTAATGACACAGTTGCGTCTGTAAGGATGAGACGCACACACACACACACACACACACACACAGACACACACGCACACTTTTATCCCCCTATCAATCAGCCAATCCTAAACTCTTAAAAAACACAAATCCAGACAAGCCAGAATGTGTCCATGCATCTGGACATAAAACACACCTGCTAGCACTCTCACACACCTGCTAGCACTCTCACACACCTGCTAGCACTCTCACACACCTGCTAGCACTCTCACACACCTGCTAGCACTCCTCTGCTACTTCACTGGCGTCATGCACCTTTCACGAGCGAGAGCTCGAACCCCCTTTTAGGCAAGGACACCTGTGTGTGGGCGGCTGCGTGGGAGGGGGCAGAGCGAGACTCTTGGTCTTTTTTAAAGTTCAGAGAGGTCAGACAAGGACAGGCGACTGCCAGGGACAGGGACAGGGACACGACACGCAGGGACACGCGAGGCAATCCCAGTGCCCGCCACCGCAGGGCAGCCGAGGCGATTACTGCTGCCAGCCCTCGGCAGCTGCACATGCAGGCAATGCAGCCGGCGCCAATTAGCAGCACCGCGCCTCTGCAGATGCTAATTAATGGACGACAAATAAACTGCATGGCGGCTCCTCAGTGAGTGCAAGAAACAGGAAGGGGGGAGGAGGATCAAAGCCATGGCCACATCCCGGCCACATCCCCCCCCCGGGAAGCGCTAGGGGCCTTTTCCACTTTCCACATCCCTCCTTTCGGTGCGATGGGTAAAGACACCATCTGAGGGGTGTGAGGAGATGGAGCGACTACAGGAGACACGTGGGACGCTGCCTAAGCACGGTTTGGACCATCCATCCATTTTCTGTAACTGCTTGTCCCATTCAGGGTCGCAGGAAGTCCGGAGCCCATGGGCAGGACAGAAAGCAGGGAACAACCCAGGGGTGCAGGGGGAAACTGGAGAACCTGGATGAAACCCCACGACAACATTGGGAGAACATACAAACTCCACATACATCACCACAATGTCAGCCCTAATTTTGACCATTTCCCTTAATAACAGGCTGCTTACAGGCCAGGGACCCCCCCACACAAAAACCACACTGCTCAGACAATCTATGCAACGGGGTTCATGGACAACAGGCCAGGAAATGGCAGAGGGTCAGCAGGGCGACACCAAACGAACAGCAGCAGCTGGAGGAGCTCGGAACGCGAGAGTCTGCCGCCAGGGTCACATGACCACAACCGTGATTAATGAAAGAACAGGATTCGGAGAAAACCTTATGTGTGCACACACACACACACACACACACACACACACACACACACACACTGATACTACTCATATGATGTATGTGAACGGTAGTTACAGTGGTGGTGGTTGTTATCTGATCGCAGTGACATGTTTTTATGAAACAGAGTTTCCCTTGTTGGGCTGCCACAATATAATATATATAAATCTGCACACACACCCACACACACACGCACGCACATACGACCTTTGCCCCCAGGAAACATCCAGAGGCAAAGCATTGCGGTTCCCGTCACTCACCGATCTCGTCTCCCAGGGCAGAGTTCAGGATGGCCCCAGCAGAGGTCACCACCGCACATGTACGAAACTTCGAGGCGAACATCTGCTCCAGAGGTCGAATGGGAACCAGCCTGCCCCAGCCCAGCTGGGAGAAAGGCTCCTCACGCCCGTCCAGGGCCCGGACCTGTACCCGTTTCTTGAGCTCACATAGCAGCTCGCTGCCCCTGAGCTCTGCGTTCCGGCGCCCCCTGTAGGCCACGTGGTGCTTGTTAGCCATCATGTACTCCCTCATAGCACTCTGCAGCCGGGGGCTCAGCATCTGAGCTGAAATGGACCCCTTCCAAAGCCCTTGCAGCACCGTCCTGGACTTGGAGAAGTAGTAATCCCCCAGGTGTCTCTCTCGATGCCAGCGTTTGAAGGTCCGCGAGTTCTGTTGTATATCCCTCTGCGGCTTTTCCTCCTCCTCCTGGCTCTGATCCTGGGCCCGGAGGCCCTCGGGGTAATCGTTGATGGCGAGCAGCGACTCCCGGGTCTGGAGCTCTGGGTAGGCCCCCCCTTCGGTCTCCTCCGGACTCTTCGCCTCGCCAGGGCCAGACTGGGGCCGCGAGCCCATGATGGCGCGGGGGCGGCCCTGCGGGGGGGCCAGGCGCTGCGACTCCACGTGGAAGACGGCGGCCATGCCGTGCGAGTCCAAGAAGTAGGCGAAGAGTGCCAGGAAGAAGAACGCCCATGCCAACATTCCCAGCAGAACCAGCTGCTTCCAGTGCTTCATGCTGGACCTCATGGTCGCCTCAGGGGTGGGAGACACGGGGAGGCTAGGCCTGCAAGGCAGAATCACCACAGTAAAATGTACAACCTCTCTCTCTCAGCTACCCCCAAATCTGTCTCAATCCTTCCTGCTGGCAGGCTGGTGTGTGGACAGCACCCCCTGCAGGCCTTGGCCAGATTGCAGGCACCCTGTTGCTTAGCAGACTGTCCCCCTGCAGGCATCCCATCTCCATCAGCTGCGTTCAAATCGCCGCGTGGGCGGGCAGAACCCCCCTCCTCAAATGAGCATCCCCCAGATCTCACGCTCCCCCTTCTGCACGATTCCTCAAGCGTTACCCGACGGCTGGCAGGATGCGGAGGCTGTTCTCTACGGCCCATCAGCACATCACCATATCGTCTAGGAGACGGGCTCGCCTGGGCCGTCCGCCGAGCTCCCAAAGCCTCGCAGCCATTTGGCTAATCTACCGTATCTCACGGCTCATTTATAAAGGCACCGCTGCGGATTTGCTGAGGACCGGCAGACTCTGGTGGTCCCGGGCATCAACCCCACTTCTACTTTCCGAAACGATTTTATTTGTCCTCTTGGCTTTGTAAACGGTGAGTTTTTGTCTCTCCATTCATTCATGTTTATTTTATGTATTTATTTATTTATTATACCTATTTAAGAGAACCGTACAGCGCTTTAGTCAACTGCTGTCATTTCAGTTGTGTTATATAAATAAAACTGACTTGACTGGCCTCTCATCCAAAGCTCAAGAGCCCAGCAGTAACATCACCGTCAACCCTTGGGTCTGACCCGACAACCTTCTGTTTACAGACCCAGGACTCCAACCGGCCTGGCGCGCTGAACCTGCAGAGCCGCACCAGTGCGCACGCTCAACCCTCAAACGCTGTAAAGCAGCCAGATGAAGTGTCCTGACATGATCGCATTCCGCTCGCCACTCAAACAAGCCGACGGCGTCACTCACGACGTCGGTAGGAAACAGGATCTGGGCTTCAATCAGTGCCTTTGTTGATTAAAACAGTGGCATGACACAGCCTGTCACCAGCAGCTTGTCACCTTCGGGGGGCTAACAACAAAAAAAACAGGCCCTCCCAGCACCCCTTGGCATTTTATGGGGGTGGTTGTTTGATGGTAGAGGGGGGAGGTGGGGGGGTCCTGGCTCTTTAGGTCAAGGGCCTGGGGCTTTGAACCCAACGGCCTCGTCTCCAGGGGGACAGAGAGGGGCCCCAGAGCACCAGCCCCCCCCACAAGCTTGCTGAAAAGTGACCTGGATTGCAGCCAGCTGTGGGGGAGGGGGGCACCCGGATATGCTGGCACAGGAAGCCAAAGTCACAGCAGACACGTGGCGCATGGGGAAACTCTCAGAATACCCCCCCCACTCCCAAGACGTTTTTTTTTGTGGGGGTGGGGTGGGACCGGACCCCCCTTCCCGGTTCTGTAGTCAGGAAGACAAGACAAAACAGCGACTGGCTTTTGGCAGCTTTTTGATTACTGTAGCAAAAAATGTCTTCAGAAGTATTTTGGGGCGATGCAGAGACACCGTCCACTTTGGGGGTGGCAGCAAAGGGTGGTCACGCCTCCCACATTCCACAGACTCTCAGTCCACAGATGGGGGGGGGGGGGGGGGGGGGAAGCACTGCCCTGGGATATTAATTACGGGGCTGGCGACTTCGGGAAGGAGCTCCACGCCGCATCTGGGTGGGGGAGCCAGACAAAATCGGTCAGGCCTTTAAAACGCAGCGCATCGACTGAGGGGCCTAACAAGCCAAAGGTTAAGCAGAAATGAGAACTAGAATAATGACAGCAGGTCTGAGCCCCAGAAGGGTGTGTGTGTGTGTGTGTGTGTGTGTGTGCGTGTGTAAACCGACATTCAAGAAACACCAGTGGCATTAAAAAGGACAATGGATTAACCTAAAGACCCAAGGATAATATCAGCTGGGCTCTTAATCACTCACCAGGAAGCTCTCCGCATGAAGAAGTGCCTTATTCAGCGTCCCCATGTTTAAATCACATCCACCATTTCACGAGGAACTGCACAGGAAGGTCCATAAGAGCTGAAGATCAAAGAGCCCCAGGGCGACCAGCCGTGTAATGGCCACGCGCACCCCCCACCCGCCCCAGATTCGCCGTCACCGCCAGACAGACAGATTGCGTTACGCACTACTGGTAACAAGATACCGTGCCGTTCCCACGCCGTCTTGCTCCGGCTCGACCACAAATATCATTTTCTCCACCTGTGGCGGTTCTCAGCAGCACCGGTCCCTACTCAAGGAGTTTTAACGGTCCATCCATCCATCCATCCAGCCATCCTCTGCACCTGCTTGTCCTAGATTGGGAGGTCTTGACTAAAGCTGCCATTTTAATTATATAAAAGAATGGACAACAATACAACCAACAGAGGCAAGAGAAATATGAAAATGGCATATAAAATAATAACATGGGAGATAATCAGTCAAGATTATGACCTGTGTGGAGCAGGAAATCCCGCGGGTGTTCCCCGCTCCCCTCCGACCAATGGCACGGCCCGTGGGTGTTCCCCACTCCCCCCCCACCACCAAACGGAACCTCTGTCCTATTCCCTGCACCTTCACCACATGGACAACTACCTCCCACTGGGAAGGAGGAGGGAGTCATTAAACACATATGATTACAGGACTGTTAGTAATCCAGAAGAGGCCCCACCTGTCATGCCTTTGAGTCAGTACTCAAACAGAACCAGTTTAGCTATTTTCAGCTGTATTAACAGGCATTTATGGAATAAACCATTTATGAAGAGGTGAAAAACTCGACAGGAGAGAAGGGCAACAGAACTGGGATGGGCGGACAGTCCCAGGACGACACGCAGAACAAAACTAAAACAAGTAACTAAACATGTCAAGTGTGCCATTCAGCAGAAGGTCTGAGATGGGTGTTTGTGCGTTAGCACAGCCAGGCTGGTGAAGAAAAGATCATTTAATGTTCACCTGGAGCGTTCTTGTGCTTCACACGGCCACAGTCCGTGTCCACGGTCTGCCCAGCTCAAGCCCCCTCAGCCAGGGTAACTGGGGGCTACGTATTAAATCAGGCCCAGCTCAGCAGGAGGTCCAAAAAGCTGGGAAACAGACACGGAATTGGCTCAAATCTTGATAAGTGTCAAGCAGGGTCCCGAGGTGAGAGTGTGTGACCTAGGGCTGGCCGATGAGAGAAAATATCATGATTGATATCATGATTATTCGATTTTAATTAATGAATGATTTTTTTTACTGCCCTCATAGTTCTCTGACAAGATCTTTTCTGTAGATATGCTGAACAATTAAAGCTTAAAGCTCAGTGTCGGTGCCCATGTGATCCAATCCACTAGCTTTGCTTTGACTGAACACGAAATAACGTTTGTTGGACAGGCCCTGACACTGAACACGACGTAGTAATAATCATGAACCTACACTACAATTCAAAAGTTTTTGCACACACTGAGATTTTCTACATTTGCATGTTACTAAATATTCACAAAAAAACACCCAATATTCTTTGCTAACAAATTTACAGTATGTTCACCAGTTGAGTATACATTTATTAGCAAGAAAATGTCATATCTTTGATTCATCAAAATAACCTCCTCTAGCAGTTATAACAGCAGAGCAAATTTGAGGCATTCTTTCTACAAGGGACATTAAATACTGCTCTGTTTCATGGGATGAAACGGTTAACTGGTGCATTTAAAGTTAAAAGGACAGCCTAGAATTTGACTGCCATCACCACACAACCAGTTAACAGGATGTCAGACGTGCACTGTTACATACTCTTTCCAGGTTGTAAAGGAAATTTTCATTTATAGTTGTTCACTCAACTTTCCCATACTTAACAATAAAAAAACCTGTAGTTTATGAAAGAGATGGAAGTGGCACAAACATTTTTGAATGGTAACGTACACAAAGTATTATCCGAATTAACAGAGATGACCAAGAATAAGTTGTGAGAGGTTCTAAATGTCAGTCTTGCATTTCCAATTAACTATACATGCCTAGTGTGACCATCACCCTCCCAAAGCTGACCTACCGGCCAGCCCACACGTCAGAAACGACATCCATCATCAAAGAGAGAATGCGTTCATCATCGCATTCAACATCTCAAAATCTCAGATCTCTGGAGGGAGCGACCATCAAGCTTGGAGGCAGTGAGGAACCAGACACAGACGTTGAGTGTGGGAGGAACAGAGACCAGCATGGACTTTTGAAACATCATCCGACGGCAGCAAACACACTGGCCCCGTTTCATGGCCGTCTCCATGCGCTGACCCTGTATGTCCCAGACACCCCTGGGTAAGTTTACCACTCCAGTTATACAAGGGACATAAAGGACTTTAATAAGTGCACAGTGATTTTACAAAATGAATCATCCCTTCATTAGCAATAACATAGAGACATTCAGCAATGAATGAGAAAAGCCCCATAATAATGAAAATTAATGTCATAAATCTCCATCTCCTCCGCAGTGAGAGAAAGTCAATAGAACCTTGAATGTGATGAATAAATTATTGTGGTGAGTTAATTAAAAACAAAAAAAGCGCTTTCTGTAAGAGATTGATTTCTTTTACTGATAAAGCCTTTTAAAGCAGTTCTTCTCAACTAGGCCCTCAGGGATCCTCAGATAGTCCATGTTTTTGCTCCCTAGCAGGAAGCAAAAATGTGGACCATCCGGGGTTCCCTCAGGACGGCGTTTCGAAGCTGCTAAATGGCATCAGAGCTTGTTTTCCCATCCATCAATCCATCCATCCTGCTTAGCTTGGTCAGGATCACAGAAGCCTGGAGCCTGTCCCAGGGCTACAGAGGACATTTGGGGTACGACGCCAATCCATCAGATCAACAGATTTGACTTGGAAATGTCAAGGAACATGTGAGCACCACACACACTGAGCTGAGGTGGGATTCAAATCCATGACCCTGGAGATGTGAGCTCCAGGACCTCCAAGAGTGTGTTTTTAACATCAACCGATTTGGAAATGCCAACGTCAAGAAAAGCCAATGGCAGGTGAGCATACGTTAGGTATGAGCTGCGCGTTGTGCTGCTAGATCACTTGCTTTAGCTCAATATCGTCTCTGTGGAATCCAAAATATTTCCATGCAGCGGAAGTCGCATGTCTTTTGGTATCTTAATTCTTTTTTACTTTTCACTTAATTTTTGAATTTCTCACAAATGCGCCACACTGTCTGAGTGTGTCCAACAGGAAGGATGAAAATGATTATGGCTGGCTGTGCTTGGAGAGCACAGGCAGAGCTCATGCAAAGCTCGCTTAGGTTTCCTAAAATTCACAGCTAAAATCAAAACATTCTGTTAGAGTAAAAATGTTCTAGTGAAATTCATTGATTATTTCCATCTGGCAAATCTTATCGTCGCCCCCCCCCCCCCCCAGCGGAAATTCTATCGCCAAGATCTCAAAATACTGCAACAGCGTCGCTTTTCAAAATACCATCAAAAAATGCCATTTACCACGTTATGATGTCCAGGCGGTATGAAGGTATAAAAAAAATTAGATACTGCCCAAGCCTAGTCTCAATCTAGCTATTACAGTACTTGCGATGCGACAGCGTGCAACTGTGCACTACCTGCAATGTCGATATTAATGCGGCACCTCGTGCAGACCTGCCTAGAACCTAGAACCCTCAGGTTACAGCATTAAAACTCTCATCGGCAGCAGTAGCACCACAGGGTTTCTGTATCCGTAATACCTTGCTGATGTCATCACGTGTGCCAAAACCCAGCCGATATAGTATCTGCTCAGTGCCCTCGAGAGGAGTATGTGGAGTTAAAGTCATCGTCCTCCAGAGACACGGTGGTCGGCTCACATGTGTGCAAGTTACATGCGGCAGGGTGGGGGGGGGGGGGGGGGTAATTCAGGCAGAATTACTTCAGCATAACTGACCGCATGGAAGCAAGTACTGTCCATCAATCGGGGCCGTGGCAGCATTACAAATCCAGATCCCAGACCACCCATTTGCTATGTACTCCTGCTGCATACTGGTACTGGTGACTTTCCTGACCCCACCATAGCGAGGACATGTACAGACATTCTTCTGGTGTCTGCCTGCAGTGGGAAAAGAAGAATGCCATGTTTTTCCAGTCTAGTTCTGCCTTCAGTCATTTTAAGCATTCATGCAGTGCCCTTTGCGTCAAACGGAATAACGAAAATAACGACTTCTCTAAATTGACGGTTATATTACAGCATCAGTTTGAGTCACGATACTAGGCAAATATGACCTAATGTGATTATTGTACAGACAATCTGGAATTCCATATTCACTCATATCCATTTTGTTCAAATACTTAGTAAATACTGTAATGAACCCCAGGAAAAATAAACAGACATCACCCAACCACTGAAGAATCGGACACAGCTTATTCAGTAATTCATTCAATCAGCCAGCAGATCATTCAGCACAATTCACATTTACAGGATTTAGCAGACGCTCTTATCCAGAGCGACATACTACAGTGCTTGATATACCATTCATCAAACTGTTAAGCTAACTTAAATCAGTATTCCAAATCTGTCTTTTCCAAAAAGCTGCTTAAACGCACACAAACGTGACTGCGAGTTTCTCATAATTTTGAGATACTAAGTCGAAATTTCGATATAACAAGTCATTATTTTTGAGATGACTAAGTCGTTATTTCAACTTAAATTATATAACGAGTGGTACCTCAGTTCTCGAACTCATTAAAACTCGAATTGATTAAAAGTTGAACCAACCAGTTCGAAAAAAATTACCTATAATTCGATCTGAATCTCAAAAGTGAAAAGCCGTGTAAGCCGACCTAAGATAACTTGTACGCGCAGGTAAATGAGTAACGCGGCACGTCTCTCAGCGGAAACAAACGGTAAAGCTTCAATCTCAGCCTCGCATTCGCTGTGATAGCATCGTGCATGTTTACACTAGCTGAATACATATATTTAGACAGTAAAAATACATTTAGACAATGATAGTAATTATATAAAATACATTAAAAAAAAGATTACTTAATTATTTATTAATAATAAACCATTAATAGATTTAATTATAATAATATTGTCGTGCCCAGCGGGGACAGAACGGAGACAAAGGCGCAGTCGTCAGGGTATCGGGGAATGCGGGGTTTAATTACAGGTAAGGCAGGCAAAACGCAGACGAAAAATACAATGACCGGACTAGGGAAACAAAGAAACGCGGACGGAATACAGAGGGCTAATGACAACCAGAAAGAGCTGATCACACGGGGATTCCACACGGGGTTAACGAGGGGGCGTGGCACACGGAAGGAGCGGACGGTCGGGGCATGACACATTGTTTGGATACATTTATTTTCTTACTTTAAAAATTAGTTTTGATAAATGTGCTTAGATGTGTTTAGTGCAGTATGTGCTTTTCTTGTTTTGTCCGGTTCATTGTGTTTAAATGGTAAAAAAATTTTGGTGTAATTTTTTTGAGGCCGGGAACCAATTAATTGGTTTTCCATTATTTCTTATGGGGAAAAGTCGATTAGAACTCGAACTTTTTAGGATTCGATCCGGAGTTCTGAATGGATTAATTTCGAGCACTGAGGTACCACTGTACATCTTTTCCACACTGGCGTAAATGGGCTTCCATAGTACCAAACTCTCCATGTATGTATAATTTGTTCGGGGACAGTGCAGAAATATAAACAAGGTCCTGAAAATAGGTAAAAGAAGCAGGCAGCTAGAGAGGAGTGTTTCACGCCACGTTACACAGGCCCTCCCCAGCCAGGTGCCCCCTCCCATCGCACCGCTAACTTCACTTCTTCCGCTGTTTTGTCGTCATCATCAAAGACCACAACCACACACCAAAGCAAATAAACATGGTGGAGCTGCTATGTGTCGTTTCCATGCTTACAAAAGACTCACAACGTAGCACTAGACAGAAGCCATACTAACTTAGCATGTAAATATATCTGTCAACATGAAACCGCTCCCAAGATCATCATTTAAAATATTAGCCTCACAACATGCACCGTGTGTCAGAATCTGGTATCACACACCAGAGTTTTAGTTTGTACCAGATGGATCGTGACGTCTTTTCCAGCAAAGTTTCGTGAACAAAATGTAACTAGAGAGCTTGGAAGCTCGAGCCTTCTGCCAGCTGCGAGACAAGCTGAGGGCCCAGGAGTCACAGCCCATGGTGGGGACAGATGTGCAAAGGCCTGGAACTAGAGAACATTCCTTAAAGCCAACCCAGCAGGACACAGTGTCTGGAGGCTGGCCATGAGGTTTGTGGTCCATCCCCTTCACAGCTCACCTTCCTCCCCTCTTCTAGCCAACAAGCCCCTGCTTTAGACCAACCAGTCAGCCGCAAATCGACAGGTCGATCTTAAAGACATTCTTAGTCAAATCACAGCAATCAGACCTTCACCTTCATGCACTACTGAGCCCCCCACCAATGACGCGGCAGCTCCCCGGATTACCTTCTTCATAAAAGTAGCCCTCACCTTGGAGAAGGTTAGAGACCACTGCTTTTCAGTTTGACTGTCACCCAAGCCCAACCAATCCAATGGCAGGGCACGTCAACCAGGGAGTTTTCAAATATATGGCAAAATATTGTAATGTTTGGCAATTTCTTTCAACTGATGGAAAGAAAAAAAAAATGTAAAGACAACTAGCAGCAAGGTGTCTGGTTACCCTGGGAATGTACACTACTGATATTTCCAGGTGACTTTCCCATAAGACCACAACACAACATATAATCGCTCAATCAGCATTCTCTGCCAGTCAAACAGCAGTCCAGAAACTGTATTTTTACGGAGGTAAAAAAAAAATAAAAAAATCAGGTCAGTGCCGGGAACAGCAGAGCGAGGCGTCACAGAGTGCGATGTCCTTCCGCTACGCAGGCTGCCGCGGAGCACGGTGGCCCGGGCGGCTGTCACGCGCCTGGCCTGCACACGGCGACCCACCTCCCAAGCGGCCACCTGCTTCAGCACGCACACACAGCACTGAAAGGTAAGCCTCACGCTGACAGGCTGCTCCGATTCCCATCAGCAGCCCCCGAGAGTTAAGCCAAATCACGGACCGTCAGGGATAGGCTGAAAACCTCCACCTGCAGCTGGCTGAGAGCTGGAATTACCATCTCAAAACCACCAAATGTTTAAAAAAATAAAATAAATGGCAATAATTTAAAAACAGGGCACTAGCGACAACTGAGAAGTATTGCAGTAAGACTGTTAGCTCAGCATGTTTCACCTAGCTAAACTCACAATCCTTACCCTTGCTGCAAATATACAACTCTCGCATACTAATGTAATTGTTAAATTTTATGTACAATGCTTAAAACTCTGTCTATGTGGAGGTTTACAGTAATAGTAACTGCACTGGATCAAAATTGACCTGTATGATAAGACTGCCATCAGTCCATGTCAGAAATGATCACCATTATTTACTAGAAAAACCGGGACCCACCACCCAAGATGGCTTTGCCAATAGTGAGTGAGTGGCCTTCATTTTTCATTGTTACTGAAACACACTGCAGTACACTGGATCGTGTTGAAAGTAAAGATCAGAGGCACGTACACAGTAACACATCTTCCAAATGGACATGCCTTACAGTCCCAGCAAACATCCATAAGAGCCCCGCTGAGGTTTCTAAATTAAAACCGCAGATGGTGAGAAACAAGCAGACTTCACTGTCGTCGAAAATGAATAAGGAGTAACAAGGATATCTTTAGCTTAAGGTCACCGCCGGAGACATTCCTGTACCTCCCGCAAACTGTCCCCAGGACACGCAGAGTCAGTCCCCCGCCTCCCACACTGGATACACCATCTGCGGCTTGCATACAGTTCTTAGACCAGTCAAAGCCCCCCTTTCCAGCTACGGACACAGCAGTGTAGCACATGCTGAAGTTAACTCAGTGTTTGGTGTTCATCTGCTGGGATGGCACTTAAATCCTCTCGCCCCTAACGAGACAGCCTGTTAGAGTCACGCTGATACATTTTAAGCTGATACTACATAACGTTCCGGCTGTATCAGTCAGATAAGACCGACTGGTACCGAGAAATTGACCTCCGTTGGACGCCAAACGATACCCGGCAGCCGGCTGGGAAGCGGCACACTGCGCGTTCCCCTCTCGGCTCCCACGGCCGAAGCCGAGCCGCATGGCCGCTGTTCCTATCACTGTTCGGGGGATAAAAGGTCCAGCAGGCAGTCCGACCCGAAACAAGCGCTCCCAACAGCAACCAGGAATAACAGAGGGAGCGGAGCGGGATTTATCCGCATGTTTGCGGGTTTTGTACGGCTGACCCCGCACATCGCTCACATCACATAAAAGAAAACTAAACAGCGATTTAAATGCTCAACGAAAAATTAAGAAGAAATCGCGAGTATCCCCGGTTACTTCACATTTATTCAGTATAAACATTACCGCACCTATATAACAAGTCCTCTAAACCCATAATGAGCGGCATTTAAAGCGGTGTTGTGAAATGCTTTGGGCAGCATGCGGGAGGGCGGACAAAGGCTCACCTGCGAGCGAAACGCGGTTTCATTCTCAAACGACCAGATCCGTCATCGCGGCGCTCCGCCCGATCCTGAACGGTCCAGGTCCGCAAAGGTTAGGCACGTCGGGCTGATGTGCCGCCGGTTAGGGCAGCACGGCTGTCCGCGATCAGTACATTAATGTGCAGGAGGAAGGCGGAGTTACCGTGCCAGCGCCAGAACAGCATACAGCCCGATGGCGAGGTGGAGGATTAGACAATGCTGACGGGGGATGGGCTGAAAGGGGAGGGGGAGGAGAGGAAAGCAGCAGAGGATGGTCTTTTTTTCATAGTGGAGTGATTTGGTAAGGCTGTCACCTTGGTCCCACCAGCCGGGATCGTCCTTTGGGAAGCCGATGACTTTTTTTTTTTTACCGCAATAAACATTTGGCAGCTGTCCTAATTTCTCGCCCGAGCACCACCCCATCATGTGTTCCTTTTTATTTAATTTATTTATATCTCTTTGTCATGAAATTGCCATGCATGTGTTACAACATGGCCGAATTGAAAATACTGCCGCTATATGGTCTGTCAGCATGCCCGGTGCCCCGAATGCCGCTGAGTTTCTGTCGCGCGTCTAAGTGAATCAAGTCGTCGCAAGGTTTCGTTGGCGCTCTTCCTGCTCTGTAAAACACATCTACATCTGAACAGCGGTCTGCCATGGAGAATGAATATGTCTGTTTCCTATCCCAGTCATTCATGTATTCCTTATGACAAACTACAATTCGGTGCTTTTTCGGAAAACGGTAAACACCTTTAGCCGGAGGTTGCTGGTTATGCCATAGTTCAGGAATGACGCACGGCGAGAAACATAATGGCATCCACGCGTGCAAGGAATAATATTTTGTTCACCTTTGACATGTTTGTTACTCCTTTCTCTGATATTCATTGTTCAATTTCTACAGGACAATAACAGTAGTTTAAACGAACTTCATATTTAATATTCAAATATAAATACAGCCCTTAGTTATCCATCGTCAGTATTAATTTTTAATTTCTCAAGTCAATGACTTTGGTTGCTTGATATACCAGTAGGCTACTTACATTTGAAGAAGGATTCACCTTGCCTACGATAACTAATCCAAAATAATAATTAATGTCAAATTATAGGACAAAGTGAATTGAAATATCTCCACTTACCACTTGAAATGTAAACTGAATATGCTTCAGGCTTTTCATTGGCATCGAGTGTGGCTGGTACTCACTTGCCACACGTTTAGAGGTTTGTGCATTTCATTTTGTATTCCTTTTTACTCTTTCAAAAAGATTTAGATCTTTATGCAAATCTAAATCCAGATCACGAAACAAATAGCAGTGTAAATAGCCCTAGTTATTGTCTGGTAACGGCAGCCTTGAACCGTTCTCAGTCTTCATAAATCAGGGTTAATTACCCTGTTTTTTCAATTGATCTTCTTGGAGCTTCCTGTAGGTGAGCAAGGGCACATCCATAGAAAATTCTGTGGCACTATCTGAGTTTTATGTTTTACACAGTTCATTTGAGTGCCGCTCGGATAGAGCTATTGAGCTGTTGGGTAAAATTCCACTTTATATTTCTTTGGGTGAAATTCATCCCTTTCCAAAGTTATTCATGATGCATGGTGTCCTAACCGGGGGGGGGGGGGCTCTCTCAGCGGGGGGTGGGAGGAGGTTTAATAAATTGTTAACAAAATGGGTACTCAGTAAAATTTGCTGGGTGGGGGTGGATTTAGCATTTTTAATAAACAAAAGACCTCGGTTTTCACTTTTGTGAAAAATTGAATACACAAATACAGCAGATTTATTGATGCAATGTGTTACGTAATCAACGGCCTTCAGGAGCCCCATCCAAATTCGGGCCCCAGGCTGTTGCCTACCCTATCTGTCCTGTTGCTGCACCTCTTGATAAAATATGCTATATTTAACATGTCTATAAATAATTAATCTCTGGTGATGAAAGTGACAATTGTTTATTAATGTCTCGCCGTCCACCTGCTGCCTTGATTGACGTTCAGGAGAAATTTGACCTAATAACACTGCGACTTGCATGTAGTCGGTCATACTCAGATACAGTACAGTCACCCATTCTCAGATACATGGTGTATGTGTGGATCGCTGAGGATGGCTGAATAGGTGAATATGGGTTTTTTTTAGTGATACTTGGTGGCTCATCCACACAGTATGAGCTTGCGTCTTCTGCTGAGCCACAACTTCACCCAGAGACACACTCTGGGCTAACAGTACAGATAAATAGAACATGTAAGTTCCGCATTATCTGACAGCAGAAAAACAATCTTCTGCATATTTTAATCTTGCAATGAAAAATGCAGTGGCACGCACTAGCTGAATAGGTGAATATGGGTTTTTTTTAGTGATACTTGGTGGCTCATCCACACAGTATGAGCTTGCGTCTTCTGCTGAGCCACAACTTCACCCAGAGACACACTCTGGGCTAACAGTACAGATAAATAGAACATGTAAGTTCCGCATTATCTGACAGCAGAAAAACAATCTTCTGCATATTTTAATCTTGCAATGAAAAATGCAGTGGCACGCACTAGGACAGGGCTGTGCAATCCTGCCCCTGGAGAGCTACCACCCTGCAGAGCTTAGGTACGGCCCTAATTTAACACACCTGATACAGATAATCAGGCCCTTCAGTATCACCTCAGTATTAGAGTATTAGAGGTTCTCATATTGAGATATAACTTTAGTGTCTGATTATCTGTACCTTAGGGCTGTACCTAAGTTCTCTAGGAGCAGGATTGGGCCTCCCTGCCCTAGTGCATTTTTAAATGATGCTTCTGAGAAAGGCAAACAGGCTTTGTCCTTTATCTGCAAAACATTTCCCAAAACATGATTTTGGAAATGTAGTTAAACTGGCATCAGCCTTTGACTAGGCGTGTAAATCTGACCATGGAGAGCACATCACCCTTTGACCAATCCTGTAACTCTTCTCCCAACGAGCTCTGTGGTTTGGCGCCCAGACCTTGTGTTTTCCTGTTAGCGTCTGAAACCTGGTTGCTACTACTGGAACTCGTCTATCTCTTTCTCTATCTCTCTATCTCCGGCCATCAGGATAGCAGGACAGACCCATGGCTGACTACAATCTAAGTAACATCAGTGAACTGCACCAGTCAAGACTGCCTGTGATCGTCATGTAGAAAAATGCAGGGGGAACCTGACACCGAACATTGAAATGCGTCTGCTAGCGTCCAGTTATGCTGGTCGTCTTTACACTGGGATGTCATGCTGAGTGATCTTGTCATTTTAGTGCAATTGTAATGCTTGCTATAATACCCTAACTTTCATTCTGATTTTAGGAAATGTAAATCATTTCAACGGCATAAACATTAGCGTGTCTCCAGCTGCTATCAATCTGTTTCTTCATTGCTACTTTATTAAAGGTAACATAGCAGTTTGCGGAGAGTGGTGTGTGGCTCAGGGGGTTAAGCCCCCTGATCAGAAGGTCGCTGGTTCGAGCCTTGGCAGAATTGCTACATTTCCTTTGGGCCCTTGAGCAAAGACCATTAAGCCTCCCAAATGCCCCCGGGGTGCCGGATAAATGGCATGACCCTGTGTTCAGACTTCACTCTCAGCTGTGTTTATGTCACAATAGAGAAAGGCAGGATATGTAAAAAGAAACATTCCCATGCAAATGGCAAATAAAGGATCGTTTCATTTTTTTTCATTTCCCAGTGACCAGCCCAGAGCTGGCCCATTTCAGTTATCTTTAAAACTCCAACAACAGTACTTTGGGTTTATTTTGGGCTCCCATTTGCCTGTTTTATCTAGTACCTGCCTTGATCTCATCTGCCATCAGGACAGGGACATTTACAACGCACCAGCTTCTCCTCGCACCTCTGTGTCACATGATTCTGTATGGCGTCCCCATCAAAAGCATCCTGGGGGGGAGGAACTCAGAATGGGGGCTGGAATAGCACCTGTACAGAAGGCCAGAGAAAAGCAATACAGAAAAAAAAACAGGAAGAGTTCCATTTGGGAACAGGCCTTTCATTCAGTCTGGTCCTAGAGAAGATAAATGTGTTGCCGTATGTGCCGAGGCAGTTCCGTAGTTCCTTATCTCCCACTGGGACGGCGAGGTCACTTAAGGGCACAGACCACACTTCCTGGACACATCACATGATGACTGTGCATTGTAGCCCCAAAACACAGTCTGTGTAGCTACAGGCATCTGTGCAGGCAGTGCTCAGCTCACTAGGCTTGTGAGTTTATTACCTTGTTAGTTTTCAGCCTTAGGGGAGGAACTCAAAATAACAAGATGATGTCAATTTCTTGTACATAATGGTGCTTTAATTTATGAGATATGGAAACAGAGAAACAGATTATTAAAAATCACACATTTTATCACTGGCTACTTATTTAATATTATTCAATGCTAATATTTAGACTACAGTAGGAGAAAGGTCAAAATTAATGAGGTAATTATGGAAGAAACCCAGCAGTACATAGTTGATGTGTGAAAAGACTGGGCCAAAGCAGCCAGCAGTCTGAGATGCAGGTCTGACTCCTTCTTGGATCAGGTAGAAGCGTCCACACAGGACTCAGGGATGCAGACGCTCTCCTCAAATGTATCCCCACCGCTGGGTGATATTTACACCCAGCGGAGAGCAGCCTCTCTCAGCTTGGCCTCCTCATGGTTCCCCCCGCTGGGGCTTCCCTGTCACCAGACTTTTTGATCTCCTAAGAGGTGTCAGGCCTGTAAATAAGAGTGGAGCTTCACCTCACCCCTCTGTGAAACCCAAACTGAGAACCATGTGCTCTGTCAGTCAGCCACTTCACTCATGGAAATAGATACACACACGTGTCAATTACTACTAATAATATGAGGACGGTGCAAGACAAAATAGTGTTTAAGATATGCTGAATCGTGAAGGATATATTTATGAAAAGTATGCTTCATCAATAATACGCTGATGTCAGATAAGCGTATCATCTAAGTGAGTTGAGTGAAGTAGGTGAAGCCAGTTACTGAATCACAAACTACAGATTACTTCATGGTGGACATTCAGAGATGAGGTCATGCTGAGATTTCCTACAATGCACGGTGTTTCCTAACATGAGGTATGATCTCTGGAAACTTTGATGACAGCTCTGAAAAAAACATTAAGAAGCTGTGTTAGCCCAGCATGGTGGCTGGGGAATCCTGAGTAATCATGGTTTTGTGTGTCCAAATAAGGGTCCATAAATGTCTTAGTGACACGGGGCTCAGGGACTGTTGTTTTATCCCAGGTGACAAAGATCACAATCTTTTCTCCCTGAAAGACCACTGATGCCCACGACAAATCAATGTGTTTACCTTCACTCACACTTCCACACGTGTTTCCATCACCTCTAGGTTCATGTCATATTACCATATTTATGTCACAGTCTCGTGTTTCTATCCTGTTCATGTTTTCCCACAATGCCTCTGTGTCCATATCTCATCCCTTCTGCTCCTGTCACTCCCCGTCACACGGCTGTGTCCGCCATCGCAGCTCATGTGTTCCTCGTATTCCTCTTCTTTGCACCAGCTGGTATCTCGCTTCCGGATACAGATTCCTGAAAAAGGAAATTAATTATAGCTGAGTTGAATGTGACCCCCCCCCCCCCCCAAATCAGAGAATGACACTAAAGAAAACACAACTTGGTCTTTGATGTGTGGCATTGATGCCTGGATCCTTTTTGAACTGGGTGGTGGGCTTGAATGTGATATAATCCCTGGCGTACTGCCCCAGCTTTTTGTTTCATTTCCAACCCGTAAGCATTGCCGCAACAGCCTTTGCGCCAGACTGAACTAGGTTGTTTCCATGGAGACGACAGGAATGATGGAGGAATCGCCGTGTAAGGGTTGCCTTGCCTGAAATCTAAATGAACTCCTGTGTAATTGACAGCCTCAGTGTGATTTTTTTCTTGGGTGTTTTTTTTCCGTCTTGCACCGTTGCTCTTCGGGGCCGCTGGTGCCAAAGCTCTGCTAGCATGCAGCACTCTGACCTGCGGTGAATATGCTTCAATCTCCTGCTTCCCCTGCTAATTGCTGAATATTTATATCAGCGACAGAGAGGAAAAGGCAACTCGAGGTGCCCCGCCGCTTCTCACGCGGCCCCGTTGGGGACCCGGGACTTTTGTCCTGGTCACACTTCACTGGCTGTTTTTGTCACTATTAAACAGGCTCTGAAAAACGGCCTCCAGGATTAGCCCCCCCCCATGCCTCGCGATCTCCCAAAGCAACAAAATCAAGACACGTACATAGAAAATCCAAACAAAATCTGCCATGATTCAACTGTCCTTCACAACCGGGATTGTGAAACAAAACAAGACTGACAGCCTCCTTTCGAGGTCCGTCCTTCTTGCTGTTGCTCGTCTGGCTTTATGTTATGAGCTTTTCAGACGCTTTTTAAATGGTAATTTGACATCTGAAAAAAAAAGACAGTCGTCAAAGACCCTGACTGTGGACGCCATCGAAGTCTGAGGGGATTACAATGCTCACGGAGTATTAGGACAACTAGTGCAGCTAAGCCATCTGCTAGGAGTAATTTGGACTCTTAACGTACTGTAATTACCGTCTGGCTTGTTCAGATGCCGGCCTGCTTTCCGGCTCTCTTTCCTTCCTCTCAGTTTGCCATGCGGGACTATTATATAAAAGCAGGTGTTCGTGGGACACTAAAAAAAGACCTTCGTAAATATAGCAGCAGCAGAACTGAAGCCACATCTATATTGAATGGAGTTTAGGGCAGTGGGAGTTTGGGGCAGAAGTTCACCAGGGTCTGGAGGTGATGTTTAAGTACAAGGGGGTTTGAAGTTTTACTTCCTGATTACAGAGTCCTTCACCTTGATTTTATTCTTTGTAGTCATCCTGCTGTAGTTGTGGATGAGTGGGATGCCATACCAGATCTGTGGTTAAGGATGCTAGATTAGGATAGAATCATTCCTGGCATTCAATCTGTCCTTGTAGCTTCACTGAGCTCAAACACTGCAGGTGAGTGTAGTTCTAGAGAGACCAAGTAAGATTAGAGACAATAAATATCATAATACTTTATTAATCATAGGGGGACATTCTTTAGTCTTTTAAGTGTGGACCAGTGCTAATGGCGCGTTCGATTATGTCGGCGAAGTCGGAAATTCCCAGGTGCGTGACGTCACATCCAACCAATCTCCTGCTGGAGATACACATCTCGGGACAAACGTGGCAGCCTCCACAAACACGCTGCTGTTGTGCGTTGTTGCTTTATAATATTTTAGCAGATTTGGAGAGAGATTCTTTTTTTTCCGAGAAACAAACAAACGAGAAACACGAACTAGTCAAACCACATTAAAAGAATATTTTAGTACATCCATAGCGATATTCTTTTTTCGAGAGGCAAACAAACTACAAACAAACCAAAGACACTAACAAGTCTGGTAAAAATCTGATATTGCATGTTAGGATACTGTTAACGGTCATGATATGATATTCTCTAAATCGACCATGTGCAATTGCATTTATAACTAAAGCTGGCAGAATATTTCAATTTAAACTTTGGCAGGTTAGTTCATTCTAGAAACCAAACAGCCATCTTCTTTATCAAGGACGGATAGTCATGTTGTACAATTTCCCTGGTGTTTTTTTATCTTTAAAGCCCTCAAGGACCTTGGATAAAACGACCAATGAGGACAGGAAGACAGCAAACACACCGCATGTACTGGCAGATGCGTAGGAGTGGCACTGCGGTGTACGGGAAATGGGAACTGTTATAACGAACGGTCTTCTCCTTTAAAACACAAAAAACACCTGCAGGCCTTCCCCCAAAACACAGCTCATGTGAGCAGTCAACCACGGCAAGAGCCTGACTGATTCTGTTTGATCACCAAGAAGAAGATACGAAAAAGTGGGAATCCGCGGTTGAGAAGGAATAATCACAAACTGTCCTCTCAGACGGGAGCTTCTGTCAGCCTGCGGCACAAATTGCTGCTGTCAGGTGAGATGTTTCATGTAGAGAGACATCTCCTAATGCTCAATGAAGTCTTCACATCCACTGTCTTGGCAAGATCTGGCATGTTCTCCCACAATATGGAATTCTGCAACAAGGAACGGCAGTTTGTGAACTCGAGCAGAAAAGAAAATGTCGATCCATTCTCAGGCCCAGTACGGTGGGGGCTGTGATAAAGAGGGTCGTCATCACCCTACACAATCGCAGCTGCTTCTTGCCTAGGGCGTCAATGCAGTAATTTTGTCAAACCATTTGACAGGACCATCCCAGTTCTATGCTCCCATGCAAATACACATCCATCTTCTGAATTTCTCCTGCAGTTATTAGGTAGCCAGATCAACTCTTGGTGAGCTGGTCCTCTCCACTGTGGTTCTAGTCGAAGATGCATTACTGTATCTCCAGTCAAGCTGCACTTTTTCTCTTCCACTGCCAGGAAGTTCATTTCTTGAGAAGTTGCCTGATTGGACATGTGCTCTCCTGTGGGGAGACCCAGTTTATACCCAGGAACAGAACAACGTGGTGGGAAGAACCCAAAAGACACACATGAATAAACAAATGAAGCCCAAACTCCAAACATGCACTTTAACAGATTTCATAATCATTTTTAACGTTATGCAGTCAGTCTTGTCTGCCACGAGAGGATCTTGTTTTTTTTCTCTGAGGTCCATGTTAAGCTTATTTCAGGTGACAGAGAAACAATAGGTCCTTTCACAGCATGGTTGCTGACTGCACTTGGATTTTTCTGGCTGACTTTGACATTTAAAGGGCAGTGCTGGACTTCCAAAGTCTACTAAGAAGGCCTTTGATCTTTCTCTCCCCCTTTGCATCTCTCTGGTCTCCCCCCCACCCCACCCCCCCCTCATCTCTCCCTCCCTCCTCTGTTGAGCTTCTCCTCTCTTCACCTTGCCTGGACTCCAGCCCAACCTTCACCTCTTCACAACAGAAGCCAACGTGGCATAATGTCCTTCTGTCTAAGACAGAGGTTCTTTGGCACAGAAGAGGTAACTCCTTTAAAGTCTCACATCCTCCTCCATTATCAAAACAGCACCACTGGGAGCCAAAAGAAGCTTAAGGGAATTTAAAGAAAAGTCAGTCTATCTGTGACCCAAAGACCTCGTTTCTGATTGTCTAATACGTCTGTTTCAGGTCACTGTGACCTGCAGGATTTACACCCTTTTCCTGAGGCCCACAGCACCCAGAAGACAATGCCTGCTCATTTGTCCTGCCTTTGCAGGACTTGACATTTAATTATTTAAAAGTCATACCTACATTCTTACATCCAAATATGCTAGTTTAAGAGCTGAAAAAGGAGAATGTCAACCACTCAGGAGAAGACTCTGAAGCTGAATACAATTATAACACAGAACAATTGCGTCTGTAATTTTTCTGCCCATTGTGAAAATGGCCTGATTGAAAATCTGCGTGATAGTTTAAATTAAAGTGGCCATTCCTCTCTGGCTGAGCGCAAGGTTACACATTCTGAATAACTGACATCTCAATGGCCTGTGGTGACTAGTCTGAAGCGCCGTACAGTAACTCATATAAGTTGTATTTTCTCATTCATTGGACATAGAGGCTTCTCTCAGGAATCGGTTTGATAGTAGCCAGCTCACTCTGTTAAGCTCCATTTTCCTCCGTTTTAGGCACCACCTGGATAGTCAGGTCAGGTGGGGGAGCCAGCACTGACACACAACAAACAGCACGGGATCCCAGGTGGCGACCCCCCCCCCCCCAGGCCGACATGTGATCCAGTCCCACCCTCCGGAAATGGCCATCCATGGGCCGCAGCCAGGTGTTACGTGGGCGTCCCCTCAGCCTGGTCCAGCCGCTCGTATCCTCAGCAATGAGGATCCTGCGAGCCGGATCACCGTCAGGGAGACGCGCCACATGGCCGTATCGCCGTACCTGATGCTCCCTCGCAATGCAGGTATGATGAACCTCCAAATTCTTTCTGACCTGACAGATTCTCCCCAGTAGGTGCTGGTCGGCTATAACACGCAACAATCATGTTTGCAATTTTTCAGCTCATTGTGAAAATGCTGGATGGCTGCTCTTGGTTGTGTTCAGGTGCTGCCCATCATTCCTGTCAGCTGTCTGTGGTGACACTACTCCAGAGGTCAGATTGAGGCACATGACGTGACTTCTCTTCTTACTGGGTAGGAGTCCTTCTTCCATGAATAAACAAATTCAGTCAATTTCCTGAATTTGAATTGTGGTTGAAAACACATACACAACAAATGGCATTCAACTCAGAATGAAAGAATGCAAGATTTGAAGTGTGACCTACAATACAAATAATTTAACTGTCATTTTGTGTACCATGACGAATCTTCTCATAGAAAAAGTAAAGAAAAATCTCCTCATAAGACTCAACACTGGCTATAATGACTGTATGTCCCAACCAAAGAAAGTCCCCAAACTCTTCAGGAAAGTCACACTAACCCCTCACCTTCTGCAAAGTTTCCCATGATGTCACTGTGTACTTGAATCACCCATGTTCAGCAGAGGATGCCGACCCGTCCGACAGCACAACTAGCCTGCAAATACCCTGCTATAGCAGCAGTCTCTGCACCAGATGAGGGAATTTTCAGTGTAGCAGGAAAATTTTTAGGCCACAATATAAGGGATAAAACCTTAGATCCATGAAATGTAATAATATTTGAGAATGAGTTACTCAGGCACATAGCCACATAGTAAAATAATGTGTTTGGATAAAACGACCAATGGAAATTTGTTTGTGACTCATGAGGCAGAAAGCCAGATAGTAAAATCATGAGTTTGACCCCCCTGAGAAATTTCAGTCAGCAAAATCTAGGGAGGATTCATGAATGGAATGGAGCACAATTTATATATAAATGATAGATTTTGCACAACCCTGTTTGAGGCTCAGAGAGGCTCTCACTGTTCTTCAGTAACACATGGTTGATTGCAAATCATTCACCAGCCTGTAACAATAGCATGTAACCATAACAATGTATTGCATCTATAAATACCTGTTTGTAGCTCATTTTGTTGGTGACAGGTCATGTGACCCAACACACTTTTGGGAGTCAGGTCTAGATCCATGCATTATAAACTATAAGAGAAGCAGACCTTGGTTCTTACCAGAAACTAGAAGGACACACTACATTCTGTGCCAAGTTCGATAGTCTGTGATGGTTGGATACTATTGACACAAAATCAGTGAGACAGAGGCCTGATGAAGTAACCCAGCTGTAAAACTCAGCGTACATCTCTCACTGTTATCAAGTGTTTCATTTGGTTGAATCTCCCAGGGAGGGACCACAGGGATTCTGTAGAATGCGATTTACTTAAGGTCAATGGAGTCAGTGATTTCACGTTTCCTCCACACAGAAAGGTTAAATTGCCCAGAAAATGACTGTTGTGGACCCGTTTGTGTTACCTGTTCCTCGAAATGGCCTGTGGTTAATGAATACCTGTGGATCCCAGCCTAGCCTATGATGACTTCTCAGCTACCAGCTATGTCAGCGATGCATGCGGTGTACGATCCCCCCCCCCCCTTTATTTTCAGTGTCATTACCCAAACGACACCTCCTCAAGTCATTTTTCAGAGAGCTGCTTCGTGACTACATGAGAAAATGCATTTTTAAAGGCACGACAAACAGAAAACAATGCTGAGAATGGGGGGGGTTGTCAAATGGGGCAGGCTTTGAAATTCACTAATAACTTGGCCTGTCAATCATTCCCTCCAACATTGTTGAGACCACTTGTGAACTTTTCTAAGATTACACCATTCAAAACTCGAATCCGATTAAAATAATCCACATAGCGTTACAGCTACTTAGCTGTTGAATGGAATAGGTTGTTTTGAGAATGCGTCCTCAAAATGCCGTTCCTTCACGGACGTTCGATGTTTTCTCAAAGGAATGCAAGGTAGGCCTGCCATGCCGAAAGGTATGTCAACAAGGTAGGCCTGCCATGCCGAAAGGTATGTCAACACACTGCTTCTCAGTAGCTGGCTCAGCTGCCCAGTTTAGATCCAGCTCAGTAAAGCCTGCAGTGGGTAATTGATGGGCCTGGGACATATTGACCTCATTCTGCAATAAAAATCTAACAGACAACAATTACAAACCTAGCAAGCTCTGACTGGCGTCTCCATCAGAAACAGCTTCAGCTGGTAGCTTTGCCCCTGAATTCCCCTATATCTTCCCTTCTTGGGAGGAGGACCTTCTGGCTGGCACTGACACAACCTCCTTATGCCTAACATGACTTCCTGGGTAAATCAATATCTGCTACTTTGTCATTAGTCTAACTGGTTAAATATGTGTTTAAGGATCTGTCGTCAAGATAGTTCACAGGATTCTCATATCCTTGTTTATCTACACCAGCTCTAGTAAAAATAAAATAAAATTAATAAAAATAAACAAAGTTATTTAAGCATAACAGCTATATTAAATATGCCAAATTGGTGTGGTGGTTAGTACTGTTCCCTCACACCTCTGGGACCAGGGTTTTCTCTGTGGGGCTTCCTCTGAGTTCTCTGGTTTCCCCCCACAGTCCAAAAACATGCTGAGGATAACTGCAGTTACAAAACTGAATGGACTGACGGATGGATGGATGGATGGATGTTAAATTCTAAAAGGTATCCTTGATCCCATCTTGAAATCTCAAGCTTGATCAGTAACAACTTGTTCCTTTTGTCTGTAAACAAGATATAAAAAGGGTAAGACTGCATTTCCCGTTTCATTTGAATGATGATCGTTAGTATTCCCTGTAAGATATTTTCTTAAGCTCTCACCGTACATAGACACAGGCCTATGCAGGCTGATACCCACCCCTGCGAGGACAGGCAAACAGGCTGACGTGTCGAAACCCTGCCCGCTCACCCGCCCCTGTGTATCTTATCCTGAGATCGCTTTGTTGGGAAAACAGCCCAGGCTAAATATTTTGCATGCTCTGTGAGAGGCCGGTCGGCTGTTTTTGCTGCCTGGCTGAATATTGCTTTTTTGCATCATCGGCTGTCACACGGCCTCTGATTGGCTGCTGTTTAATTGGTGGAATTTCATCTCTTTCGGCGTGAGAAATGCTCTTCAGAGTTTTCTTCCACCATAAATATTCATGACGTCTTTCCCAAGGGAAGCTCTTATGTTTCGATCACGGCACAAATTACAACAAGGATATTGGACCGATGGCTGGGAGAAGGATAAATGAACAAAACCAAAGCCTTCCCTGTAGGAATATCATTTATTTTGATTGAATTTCATAAATATAATGCATATCATTCTGGGTTTGTAAACCCAAGGCTTTCAAGGAAGAGAAGCCTTCAGAAGGAGCCTCATGTATCGACTGCTAGAGTCTGACCTGCCAGGTGACCTGTGATCTCCTGACTGTGTTGATGGGGGTATTAATGTGCTATTACATGGTGCAGCTGAATGCTTAAGAAGATTCTTCCTGATACGTGGCTCACTGCTTTCTCTTTTTTTTCTGTCTCTGGAAGACGACTGGCAGGAGAACCTGAAGTGTGCAGAAGCTGACATTCCTTTGGCTTGCAGCCTGGTCACAGCTGCTTTGTAGGGCAGGTTCAAAGTGCCTCACTGGCTCAGGTAAAGGAGCTTTCACACTGCAGGAACTCAGCACGAACCAGAACCTTTTTCCGGAACCAGGGACTACAGGAACTCAGCACGAATGTAGTTCCTCAGAGGCAGTTCCAGGACCCTTTTTAGTACCTACTCCAGACTCGGTACTTTTCATTCGAACACGAACTACAGGGGAGGTGCTTACAGTGATAGGTTACTGATTGGTTGGCTCGAAGCACTGCCGCAAACTTGGAAGTTACATGGAAGTGTGGAGAAAATACATAATCAGCAAAACCGGCAGTGACACTTGCCAGCACTTTTTAGTGGAATACGTTAAATTGTTTTTTATTCTGAGAGAACCAGAGCACCCAAAAAAACCCATGATGACATGGGGAGAACATGCAAACTCCACATACAGAACCCAGAACCCAACAGTGCACCGTCATACAACTGCCAATCCCTCTAATAACAAACAAATAACTGAGAAAAGAACTCGTTCATCCTCCATTCTTTTCTGGCGATGGTGAAGTTTCAAGTTATTTGTTAAGTTTAACCTACACGTACTTAATATTTTGGGCCCAGTTCTGTTGGCGGTGTGAAAGTGACACACGGAAGTGGCCAGGAGTTTTAGAACCCCCAGGTTGGGACAACCCAGGGACTCGGAAACTGGTACCAGGTTCCAGAACCTCGGTGTGAAAACGCCTAACGTGTATGTGTGATGTGTTGGAGTCCACAAACACTTTACTCCTTTCATTTCTCCTTGTTGATGAGCCCCACAGCAGTTCGTTTTCAAGGCCTGAGTCATTAATTAACAGTGTCTGCTCGATCAGCTGACTGTTTGCCATGATGTCTTATGTCAACACTGTATCTCTGCCCACATAAAATACCTAAAGGCACTGAGTGGGGGCCTGTTATTTGCCATCTTATGCCCACAGTGAAACAGCACTAGGGGGCTGGCACGTCTCTGCGGGGTGTTGATCACATGACGGTGGGGGAGGAGAAAAGGTAGCAGAGATAAATAAAGGCCGATTATCCAATTGCATAATTTTCCCACATCCCCCGCTACCTCTGTTCCGTGTTAATTTATTTTTCAAGAATGAATTGTATTTTGGCAGCACAGTAAGGTCAGGAATGAGAGAATAGAAAACAGATACTGCCACCAGCATTTATAATGTTACTGTTGCTACAACACAAACACATTTATAGACACGACGAGTCGCTGATCTCTCTTGTCATGTCCTCCCCTCCCTTTTTCATATCTTTCTCTCTCTGTCCTCTATTCCCCGATTCCCAAAGCTGAATTTCATGGGCCTTGCTGCCCTTCTTTGATTGGCAGATTCCTTTCTGAAGACATTCCGGCACTGCTGGGTGTGTGTGTGTGTGTACGTGCGTGCGTGTGTGTGTGTCTGTGGGCGGGGGAGGCAGTATGTGGTAGTGACAGGGGAAATTGCTTCCCATACCAATTACATGCCTCTGCGGGAGGTGACAGCGCCAACCGCTCACAGCACTATGTCACGCCAAAGCTGTCGTCACAGCAGATGATAAAGGGCTTCTAATTTGGAGGCCGTGGAACAAAAAAGGCAGGGAGGGGCTGAAGGCCGCCCGATTCGGGGGGAAGCCTGACCTCTCACAGGTACCGTTTCACCGTTGAACGCCAGAGTGTCTAGAACACCGCTGCCCGCAGAAGGTCAGCTGGGTCACTGGCAGAACAGATGCTACGTGTGGCGAATTCATCTCTAGCATAGCCTTCTTCTCCTGTGACAGACTCAGCACAGGTTCAGTGTCCCTATCGCACGTCCATTCCGTCAGCGTAGACACATCATCGTCGTCGTCGTCGTCGTCGTCATCACACTGAAATCTAACCGCGAAGGTGGGTACCTTCCAGGGTGAGATTACATATCCTGAATGGTGTAATTTGAATCACCGTTTGAATCAGCTCACTCCAAATGCAGGACATGCTGGCACATGCGGGCATAGAATCCTGGTGTTATGTACTCTCACTGCGCGGGCAAGCAGAATATATGGATGGCAAAGCAGTCCAACATTTCCCTGGCAAGTGAAACCGGCTGGAATAACTGAACACGCAAACACGCCCTTGATGTTCTTCGTAAAGTTTGTTCAAAGTGAGCCGAACGCTCAAACAGGGAATGGAAGGTACCTTAACTCTTGGGGGGGGGGGGCGAACTGGACAAGGTCGAAGGGTCTCTGACCGAAATGCCTGAGTGAGCCAACCTAGACCAGCCTCTGAAAATATACATTCGGCCGAAAATGACCGAAGATGGGATCACGAATTATATGTCCATCAGGATGAGGGCATCTGCTAAACAGATCAGAAATGCAAACGATGAGGGCTGGGGCTTGCAGTCCGGGGCACAGAAAGGCTGTGTTTGTGCACGCGATTGGGGCGAGGCGTGTGAGAGCAGGACGCACCGGCCATGAAGCAGAAACGGCTCACGGTCATCAAGGGAAAACTGCTCCCAGCGGCCCGGCTTTCCCATGATGCAGAGTCAGCACGTCGTCCCCCCCCCCCCCCCACAGGCAGTTAGAGAGCTGGGGGAAGGAAGGAAAGATCTGGAATGTCTCTTTCCTGCTTTTCAAAGTACTGCAGCCCCCCTGGGAAGCACAACAACTGGAATGCAAGCGAGAAGCATCCTGTCCTGTCCAGTCTGACAGCCCCCAGACGAGCACCTTTGGGGGGAGGGGGGGGCTCCATTGATCTATGCTTGATCTGTGCAGCACTTTGGGGCCTGACCAAATGAGAAAATAAAACAAATCAGGGAGGGGGGCAGATAAGCACAGGCCAGACGCACATTCGAGTGTTGGGGGGGAGAGAATGAGGGTCTGGGGTCAGACGCCTGCGGCCCCCACCACCTGTAGCTTCCAGCTCTTTGTCGTCACTGAACTTCTTGCTCATTACACTGGCTTCCCTTGCCTGCACTGCCTGTCTTAGGGCGTACGGTCTTCTCCAGAGGTCTGCTCACAACATCGACATCACAGACCTGGTCCAGCTGAGGGCACAGTAAACTGTGCATAGATTACATAATTGGGAGGAGGGCAAACTGAAGATGGCCCAATTAACACCCTCCACCCAGAATTCAGGCTGACAAATTAAGCTTCACCGAGGGCGTTTTCCACCGCACCGTAGTAAAAGTACAGTACTTCAAGGTATTGGTTTCCACTGACGCAAAATCCGGTACCGGCACTGAATGACATCACAACACAAGGCGGGGCATTTTGTAATGAATTTGAAAAATATTAATACCAACATCGCATGTTATGCACATGCAGTCCTTACATCGCTAGTCAGCTAGATTAAGATCAGGCTTTTTCTTACTTTCAATTCTGTATACTGACATTAAAGTGGAGGGGGTTCAAGTTTTGCTAAATTATTTTTACTCTGTTCATAGAAAAAAAAACTTATCAAGCTTTGGAATTTTAATTATTATTCCTTTTATAGATTATCTAATATATGTTTAAAAATCAAAGTTTTACCTCTGCTGTTTTTGCATGCATTTTCCGAGACAATCATAATCATTTTCAACCTTGCTGTTTAAATCAGTGGAAGACGGGTTTGTGAGCAATTTATGAACTTGTTTTATAAATACCCCAATAATTACTACAACAAAATGACATTGCTGCATTTGTCACCAAATCACATGGCTGGGACAGCATGCTATATGCCTGCTGTGTTAGTATATTCAACAAAATACTTTTTCATTTCTTGTCACATGCGGATCTTTTTGTTGTATATGTTCTTAAGACAAGTACTGAAGTACCAAAGAAGTCACCAGCTGGTTTGACGCGTTGGGTACTGGAACGTTTGGTACTGGTACTTGACTGGAAGTCAATGGAAAAGAAAAAGTACCAAAAGTACTGTACATAGTGCGGTGGAAAAAGCACCCTCAGACTCAGACGAACAGGAGTGATTGATGTCCCCCAAAGCATGAGGGAGGAGATATTTGAATGTCATGTGACCGCCAAGGCCTACAGGCCAGGGGAGGGGCAGAGGAGGGTGGGGGGGGAGGGGCAGAGGAGGGTGGGGGGGGAGGGGCAGAGGAGGGTGAGGGGCTTCCTCCTTCTCTAATGGTGCTTTTCCACTGGCGTACAGGAACCGGGCCATACCCGAGCCGTACCGTGAAGAGAGATGAGTTACATTTTGTCTTCATTCTGATACCAGAATTCAAGTGTTATTATCCCAATAGATTTACTATTACTACTTCAAGAAGAAAATAAATAAAATATCGCATTTTGAACTGTGCAAGGAGTCTGACTCTTTCGGCCCCCCGCCTGCCTGGTCTCTTTCTAGCATCCATTGTTTAAGAAACATCCAGCGATTAGCAATAGCGAGCGATTAGCTGTGGCACCTCCACATCCTCAAAGTGCGCGGACTCAGCTCTGCATGACACTGTGCGGCTCTCTATGCTGAGCAACTATGGTCTGTGCACGTGTGTGTGAGAACGCTGTTTAACATTCTGAAGCATTGTCGTAGAATTTTAAACTTGTAAAATGCTTTTGTTTGCGACGGTCTTAATTTTAAACGTCACATTATTCTGTTTCTGACCAAAAAACAGCTACCTGGCCCACTGGGAATTCCCCTGAGTTCCCGATTAGCTGCTCTGGGTCTGAAGGCAGCCATAGGAGGTTAGAGAGGTGTTAGTAACGGAACCCAAAAGGCAGGTAAGTAGAACAAACATCATCATTCAGACCCTGGTGGATGAAGGTCACTGGGCCGGACAGACTTAAAGGCACAGTCACTCACTATTGTTCTTATGATGATTTCTGAGAGCAAGTCAGAGCGTCAAACTGAGACACGCAAACAGGCATTGGCTGCAGATTTGCTGCTGCCCCGTACACACACGCACACACACAAAACACAAACACACACACACACATCAGTATAAAACACAATGCACACCAGTATTATTGTATTATTATGCTTCTCCTTTTGTGACTCTGTATTATTCTATAGGAATTGCCAGATATTGCAAAACGAACATGCAGAGTCAAGGAAATACCCCAGAATAGCTTACTGAGTGACTAACTTTAAAGCGTGAGACAGAACCTAAACGATGAGGAAATGGCACAGGAGGTGGTGAAGTTTGAGGGCAGAGTGTCAGTTTCCGTTAGCAGAGCTCCTTCAGCTTACCTCACTGGGGTTGGTACTCAGTCGTACATTAGATTTGCCTTCACTTTAGTTTATTTTTATATAGTTTGTATTTAAACACGCCCATAAGCACAATACTGCAAAAGTACAAATATTATAACAAACACATACACTCTAGGGCTGTCATGATGATTAGTACTGTCGTCGCACACCTGTGATACTACTAATAATGAATAATGTATAGAATATGCCCTTTTATTCCACATGCAGAACACTGGTTTCTCTCTGCATTTTGACTGATCAGGTGGAGGTGACGTATCCAGCCCGGTTTGGCCTCGCTTTCGGCCCCACTAGTAAGGCAGTGGTGGCTTAATGGTTAGGGAGGCGCACTTATAATTGAAAAGATTGCTGGTTCAAATCCCGGACCAGCAAGGCACCACTGAGGCACCCTGAGCAAGGTACTCATTTTACACACCGTATTCAACTCCTTGTGCTAATTACCACACAGCTCTTGAGCTGAATCATTTGTGGTGGAACAGGGAAAGAACTAAGCTACACAGGGCTCCGGCCCCCCAGGACTGGAGATTGACACTCCTGGGTTAAATGCAGAGGACACATTTTGTTGTTGTGTGCTGTGGTGTGTCAACAATGACCACTGATCTTCAAATTCTAAATTCAGTAAGCAGGCCCATGTCAGCGCCTATGGCTCAGGTACGGCTCATGTACTTTGCAATGGAAAACCAGTAGTTCGCAGTACAGCTTGGTTCCTGGTGGTGGAAAAGGGCTAAAATGACTGTGTCAAACTGACTGGAAAAGGGAGAGGAGAATCTTGGCTAGCTGCATTTGGCAGGGAGTTAAAACCACACTTAATCACAGGGGGGAGCTGTGTGGGAGCAGCATCCCCCCCCCTCCCCCGAGCACCTCCCCACTGCTCCTGTTGCTCTTTTTTTCCTCATCATCTTACGTCTTCAGTGCGAAAGCAGCGGCAGCTGCTCATCAGCAGCTCCGGAACAATTCCGAGCACCATTCTGGCATGGAAATCAGGCCGTCGATACTGAAAAGGACCCCCCCGGGTCCGTGGGGAGGCAGGATGAGGGAGGGTAACGAGACCCTGTACACGCGCATGCAAACATGCGGTCACACAGGCCAACAAACAACGAGACTAAACAAACAGATGTGCGCTCGGTATAAAACGCGCCATGTGGGAGAGGAACGGCTGCTGTTTATCTGTAAAGTTTAGCTCCATACGAGGAATCTGTCTTGGTAGGATGCTCTCAGGCACACAGCAACCCGAGAATGATGAAAGGAAACAAACTAGATAACACAAACAATTTTAGTTTGACTAAGTGACAATATAAAGAATAGTAAAGAGAAATGAATAAGCCAATGAAATATATAGTAGTAACGGCAATTCAAGACAAGTACACCTACTGAACCCAGTCAGAATACTGTTGACTGTTACACATGCCCATTAGTTACATGAAATGACAGGCAGAGCTATATAAATACATTATATAGTAATAAATGATCTGCACTATCAGTGAGTGAACCCACAGCACATGAGTTGATAAGCATACAGGAAGAGTGCCCAGGTCAGTGGTGCAGATATGCGTCTTTATATCAGTTGTTCCGTCATGTCGCACGTTCATTCCATGGCATCTCATAACCCATGCGTCGGAGGTGTTAGTCATGCATCCGCCGCTGCATTTTCACCATCGCCTTTGGTCTCCGGAAAATGCTTCCGAGTCATTGGAGTCCGTCACTAGCTGCTCTGACCTGGAAGCCTGATTTCTGGGGCCCCCATGATCCTAATCTCTTAGTTTTCTTTCACATTTCCCCGTCTCCAGACACTGTTAACACCTCTGGTTTTGACTGTGGCTTGTGGTGGAAAAGCAGGTTAACATTAAATATGGGCAGAGCGTGTTTCAGCACTTGATTAGTTTACTTGCTTTGGGAGCCACACCTAAAACTTCTTTGCACTGCATTGTAAATGATTGCAGGTTCTAGATGATTTAGTGACATGTGCATACATTTAATTTTAATTGGTCGAAACGGATTTCACCTTTTTGCCAGGTTCATGAGCACCAATTTCTCTTTCTGTCAGTACGTGGCCTAAATAAATGACAGAAGATGGATGGATGGAATTATACCACTAGCAACTGGAAATAAACAGTGAGGAGAAGAGATCAGGCACTTGGTTGACATTACGCACCACGAAATGGCCCGGCGCTCCGGTAATTATGCTCAGGTTCCTCTTACCACCTAAATTGTTTACGTCAGCTAATATAATATTGCCCCCCCAGCTAATTTGCTACTTCCCAAGGTTCACACACAGCCCAGATCACCGCTTGGCTCTTTTCCTTCTCTAAGCACCCCAATTTACCCAAAAAAACCAGATCATTTGCTCAACTCTCCACAGATCTGTAATGTTATCTTAAGACTGATCTTGTCCTCGTGTTGATCTTACTTTCTTTTCTTTTCCACTCCATTTAGCAGACTTTGGCATGGTTCCTTTTATCATTATTGCATAAGCAGCCCTGTATGTAGGGTGACCAGATAATCCATGTCAGGGAGACACTTTGAGCTACTTCGCGTTTTACAAACTACTTTCAAACTGAAAGGCTCCTGTGCTCGGCTAAATAGTTCAGATCTTCTTGTGCTTTGACTGGTTTGTTTCCTTGACTGAAAGACTCACCCAGCTGTTTCACATTAGCATTAGTGACATATGCATGATTATAGGAGACTGACCAATCAGCACACAGCAAGAACTCGGGGCTCAAGTGAAATCCAGGTCCATTTAATTGAAATGGTAATTTACAATTCCTGTCCTCCCTGACACGGATTATCTGGTCACCTTAGGAGAAAGGGGGGCCAACCACAGTGGCGATGGTAAGACTTCCCCCTCAGTTCGCTCCCTTAAATAGTGCCAGAGTACCATAAACCGCTGATAATGAATTATCGACAGCATATTTACCAAGAGACACAGAATAAACATTAATGTCAAATCCATGTTTTAAATGAGCCAGCCTCAAATGTAAATAAGCGGGTGGCAACAGAGACGGGATTGTTCAGGTAGCCGATGCTGAGGTAAACAAACGAGAGACTTTTTAATCGCGTGATGAAGGCGAGATAAACCAGGAGAAAGGAAGCCTCAGAGGTTCAGACAGAGCATTTTCTCTTTTTCTGTACAGGAAAGGTAGCCTAGGCTTACCACAGCGCATGTCAAAATAATATACGATCGGATTAAATGGGTGGAACATGTAAACGTGGAACAAACGCGGATCTCTTTATTTGACGCTCATGTACACAGTTCGGTTGGGTTCCTTTAATCTGATTAAATTCAAACGGATTGAAAAAAAGTGTCCATAAAAACAGGCTCACTGTTTTGCATTCCTTCAGACTTTTTTTCCACAGGATACGTCTGAGGTTAAGGACTTTGGGCTGGCCCAGATTAGAAGGAACTACACTTGGTATCCGCAGTGCTCTAAAAATGATTATTATTAATACTAATAAGGCAGAAGTGCACAATGATCAGGGGTGGATATACTCTTCATAAATGTAATACAATGTATCATATTCTCTGTGTACCTGAATGTATCAAAGCAATCATATTAGCAATATTAGGCTGCGTGCTGAAGCAGACTGAGGCTTAACTTACTCAAATTAAAGTTGTAACATTTTAAATTTTCCTCCTATCAGGGAGGGGCCACAGAAACCTCAGGTCCAGCAAGCTTTCATAACCATCACCATTGTGAACTCTGAACCCTCACCACTCAATAACTGACCTTTCTAAATATCAATAACTTTTGGCATGTGTATGTCACCTGTTTACATACATCTATCTTGTCTGTAAAATATTTCATACATCTATATTTATTCATATATCATGTATCTCTTATCTATACTAACTGATTAGTACACATATCTGTAAACTCTCATTTGTATATATTACTCCTGTAAATACTACCTGCAAATTCAAATTTCATATACAATATGCATATTCTCATTTGTATGCCGACTTATTGCACTCACTGACTATTGCTCCTTTACACTTTCTGGTTAGATGCTAAACTTTTTTTGTTTTACCAGTACAATGACAATCAAGTTGAATCTAATGTAAATGCATTTGAGATGTCTGCTGAAAATCAGTGAAATAAGTATGTAACTTGCCATGAACCAAACTGGTTTTTCCACACTGGTATCTTTGCAGCACTAGTTTTGTGATACTTAAACTGGTATCGGTATGGAGGTTATAATTTTGGTATCGTGACAACAATACTGTAGAGCAAAGTGATCTTTTGCCTCCATGATTGTGAAATGGTTGAAGCTACCCGATCTGTATGAGTCACTGTTTGTCGCAACGCAGTTTAGAAATGACACAATCTGTACAGCCTGTCTGCTCCGTTGCGTCTGGATTCGGTTCATGTGTAGTGTACATTAGGGCTGCCATTAACGACTGTTTTACTATTGGTCGCTTAATCTAGACGATTAATTTTCTTCCAGAAAATCATATTGACCATATAATTAAACTTTTTGGCACTATACAGACATTATTTTCGCTCATAATTTCATACGCAGTTTAGTAGTATGCCTAATTTATTTTTTAATTCCTTCATCCTGTCCGGCAGCTTTAGCAGAATCATTGTTACGCTTCGGCGAGCGAGCGAGCCGGGAAACAGGCGAGGCAAGCCGAGAATGCAGGGAAACGGGGCTTTATTCGGGCAGACAGGAGCAAGACAGCGACAAACATCAATGACGGATCTGGGGAAGACTGACTCAGACGCGGACTAAATACAGAAGACAAGCCGACATAACAAGGAACAGCTGGGCACGATCGGGAAAGCACACGTGGATAATGAGGGGGCGTGGCACACATCGGGATCGAACGGAACGGATCGTGACAGAACCCCCCCCCAAAGGCGCGCACACCGGGCGCGCCCGAGAGGAGGCAACGGACGAGACCGGGGAACAGGACCTGAAAGACAAAAAGCAAGACCATCAACCAAAAACAGGGAACAGAACAGAGACACAGAACAGGAACAAGGACCAACAGAAGGACAGGACCCGACAAAGAACAGGAAACGCGGACAGGCAGACAGAGAAAGGAGACACAGAGGGGACAGAAAACGGAGGAACAACAGGGCGAGGAGTGAACACAGGAGACACCGAGGGACGAGGAGCAAAGACAGGAGGGACAAAGGGACCAGAAGGGAACGGAGGAGACACAGAGGGACGAGGAGCAGAAACAGACGGGACGAAGGGAAAGGGAGGAGGAGCCAGGGGAGCCCGAAGGAACCCAGGCGGGCGACGGGCAGTGGCCGGAGGGGCCGCAGGCGAGAGGGAGAAGGGAACCAAAGGGGACCACCCAGGGGCCAAGGGAACGGGACGAGGGAGTGACGGAGGGGACACGGAGGGAGCAGGAGGGAACACCAGTGCAGGCGGGCAGGAGGGGGAAGCCGCGGCAGGCGGAGGCGCAGCCGGAGCCGGCGAAGGCGCCGTCCGACGCCCAGCCGGAGCAGGGGGGCCCGGAGGCGACCGACAAGGACCCGGAGGCGGGACTGAGGACCGGCACCGAGGATCCAGGGGGGGACCCGGAGGGGACCGCCGACCCCGAGCCGGAGGACCCGCAGGCAGCCACCGAGCCACCGCCAGGGGCCGAACGGGCGAGCCAGGGGGCAGGGCGGGCGGGACCCGGGCCCTACGCCTATGTCCCCGTCCCTTGCTGGAGACGGAGAGGCGGGGTCCTGGGGGGCGTCGGCCTTGCCGGGGTAATGGCGAGGGAGTCAGGGCCTCAGGCAGGGCCGCGGGCAGGTAGCCAGCAGGAGGCGCCTCGGCGGGCACCTCAGGAAGTTCAGGTGCCGGCAGGACAGGCGAGACAGGCAGTTCGGGTGCCGGCCGGACAGGCGAGACAGGCAGGTTAAGAGCCGGCAGGACGGGCAAAACAGGCAGTTCAGGTGCCGGCAGGACAGGCAAAACAGGCAGTTCAGGAGCCGGCAGGACAGGCAAAACAGGCAGTTCAGGAGCCGGCAGGACGGGCGCCGCCATCACGCGGCCAGCAGGGGGCGTCGCGGCGGGCGCCGCCATCACGCGGCCAGCAGGGGGCGTCGCGGCGGGCGCCGCCATCACGCGGCCAGCAGGGGGCGTCGCGGCGGGCGCCGCCATCCCGCGGCCAGCAGGGGGCGCCGTCATCACGCGGCCAGTTGGGGGCACCGCAGCGGGCGCCGCCATCACGCGGCCAGCCGGGGGCGCCGCAGCGGCCGCCTCGGGCATTGCCCTAGGCAGAGCAGGCAGGACAGGCAGGTCAGGCAGGACAGGCGGGTCCGCTGGCAAAGCGTCGAAAGCTGCAGCAGGCGGTGCCGCGGGCAGAGCGGCGGCAGCTGCAGCAGGCAGGACAAGCGGGTCAGGCAGGACAGGCGGGTCCACTGGTAAAGCGGCGGAAGCTGCAGCAGGCTGTGCCGCGGGCAGAGCGGCGGCAGCTGCAGCAGGCAGGACAAGCGGAGCTGCTGGCATCGCGGCATCAGCAGCAGGCGGTGCCGCGGGCAGAGCGGCGGCGGTAGCAGCCGGCGGTGCCGCGGGCAGATCGGCAGCGGCAGCAGGCAGCGCAGCCGCGGGCAGATCGGCGGCGGCGGCAGCAGCCGGCGGTGCCGCGGGCAGCTCGGCGGCGGCAGCAGGCGGCGCCGTGGGCAGATCGGCGGCGGCGGCGGCGGCAGCAGCAGTAGGCAGGACAGGCAGGACGGGCGGGTCAGGCAGGGCTGCAATAGGCGCCAGGATCGGCGCCGGGCGTACCGGCGCTGTCCCTTTAAGGGCCTTGGGAATCCGGGGAATCGCCTCCCAGACGGCCCTGGCCCCTTTAAGGGCTAGCCGTGTTCCCCGGAAGGGGGAAGCTGCCCGCGAAGGTACCTCCAGACAGGCAGCGGCAGTGACTTCCGGGGTGACAGCGTGAGAAGCAGGAGAGAGAGAGCACGCCCTTAGGGAGATCGCTGGCACCTCTCCCTGCTGTTGTTCTCTCCTCTTCTTTTTCCTCCGATTGTGGCTAGTCGACTGAGCCGGGGCGGCCGGGGAGCAGGCGAGTGGCTGGAGCTGCCTCTCCGTTATCCTCTCGACCAGCTGTCGGAGGTTTTCGTGTACCTCGCGGAGGGGGTACGCGTTTCCGGGTGGGGGCGCCTCACTCAAGAGGTCCCCACTCCGGCTGGCTAAGTCCCGTGCCATGGGGTCCTCCTGGACCTCGGGTTGGGACAGCCAGTACACAACTTCCTGCAGCAGACCGAGCCGTTGGCGCTCGGTCTGCTGCGCTGTGTCTTCAACGAGATCCGTCATTCTGTTACGCTTCGGCGAGCGAGCGAGCCGGGAAACAGGCGAGGCAAGCCGAGAATGCAGGGAAACGGGGCTTTATTCGGGCAGACAGGAGCAAGACAGCGGCAAACATCAATGACGGATCTGGGGAAGACTGACTCAGACGCGGACTAAATACAGAAGACAAGCCGACATAACAAGGAACAGCTGGGCACGATCGGGAAAGCACACGTGGATAATGAGGGGGCGTGGCACACATCGGGATCGAACGGAACGGATCGTGACAATCATGGTCTGAATGCACTGCTGTGCCAAACATGTTCGCTTTACCATGAGGGGCTCTATAAACTCTGTATAGGCCCCTCATGTTGATCGATTTCTTTTTATTTTATTTATTTCATTTTTAGCACATGTTAAATATTGCAGTGGCTGAGCTGGCCGAAGAGGAGGGACAGATTAGGAGGGGGAAGAAAAAAAAAAACTGTAAAAAAAAGAGTAAGTGAGAGAGATAAGTCAAGAACGACAGGAGTAAAGTGGAAGACAGGCCCAAGGACGTCCGCAGCTCCCGAAGAGCACGGAAGAGCCAGGGCCCCACATCCCAACAACAGCCGCTCCCCCACCCCAGCCAGGGGAGGAGGGAGGTCCCAGACGCAGCCCCCGCAGCCGAAAGGGCATGAGCCCCAGAGAACCAGAAGCATCAGGCAGCCGACCCCGCGAGGGGAGGGCCGCTCTCGCACGAGCCAAAGCCAGGGCCCCTAGGACCCCAGATGACCGGAGAGAGCTCCGCCCACGCCGGAGAGGCCCGAGCCCCCCCAGGCCACCACCCCAAGGAAAAGGGCCAGCAACCATGCCCAGGAGGTCAACCGCGCCCAGGCGTGAAGCAGCAAGCCCCGGACCCAGGCCCCCACCAGCCACACAGACCATCTTGCAGACACACCTCTCAGCCATGCACATAGACCATACACACATTCCCACAACATACACAGACACCCACACATAGAGACAAAAAGACATAAGCCCATCCACTCCGGACTGCCCTCCAACGTGCGGGAGAACGGACGCGATTCCCGGTGGCAGCCGTGACCCCAGGGCGCCACCAGCCAAGCAACCACCCAAGCCCCCCCCCCCCCACCACCATCTCTGACAGGGAGCAGGGGTGTAGGAATACCCGCCCACTCTCCTCCCCCATGCACCTGTGTGAGAGGCAAGAGAGAGCCAGCTAGCCAGCTGGTTCAGTAGGCACCTCAGCCCCCCACCACTGTGCAGGAAGGAGTGGACCCGGGACCCCCGGCAACAACAACCCCCCCCACCTCGAAGGGCAGTCCGCACTCAAACGCCCACTCACTCGACAACAAAAATGTGGCAGACTAGCCCGGGCACGAGACATGCTACCCCCAACACTGCACAGGCCGGATGCCCAGACATGGACCAACCCGCCCCCCCCCCCGGCGGCGCCCCAGGGGGAGCACAGGCCACCCCGGCGCAGGGAGGCACTCACCGAGGAAATGGCCAGGCCCCCAGGCGCCAGAGCCCCCAACCCCTCACCCAGGCCTGCACCAAAAAGGCCGCATCCCAGGGACAGCCCCCACCACCACAAGCACCCCAGATCCCACGCCCCATGACCGCCAGGCAGCACCTGCCCAAGCCCCCCCCCACCACCACCAGCCAGGTCAGACACCCAGACATCACAAGATGGCAGCCACAGCCCCCCAGCTCCAAGAAGCCACTAGACGCCCATAGCTCCAAGACCCAGCCCACCACCCACCAGGACCACGGGGGGATGAGACCACAGCCGACCCCCCCCCCCCCCCCATATAATGGAATTGGTCAGTGTGGACCAGAGAGAATCCAATTCACATAATTGATTTTTTCAGAAGGAAGCAGACATTCTCTCCAGACTTATGTGACCTAAAAGTAAATATCTATACTGAGTAAACATAAATTATTTTTTGATGCCTAAATTTTTTATGAGATTCGTATTGTGATGCCCAAACATCAGTAATCTATAAATTCGGCGTATCTTTATGCTTATGAAATATGGTGAAGCACCACATGCTGTCCTGTGGGTAAATAATGGAAGCAGTAAGTACTGAAGTGGAGGTGAAGAAAGGGACGGCTGAGCCACCAGAACGTCTTTTTAAAGGGGAGATACTGTGGTTAATCTGGGTAAACAGACGTTGTGGGGTGGGGGTACTCTGCTGATTAAAGTCTGACTCGTTTATTTGGTAACATAGTTTCCATTTTTATTTCGGGTAATGATTTTTTTTTCATTAGTTTCCGTTTTGTTTTGGTTTTATTTTTCGATAATAAAACTGCTCCCAATAAGCCCAGTGAGCACAAACACACACGGGCACCGTCAATGTAGAATAAGCCCAGATTTTAACCGAAACATTTTCTCAAACTTATTCAATGGAGATTCTCAGGTAGCAGGCTGGCAACCTCATGGCTTTAATAATAAGTATATTTAGCAAGTGTATTAATGGTAATTCAATAAACATAAATAGACATAAACATCCTCCAGAACGGCGCCTGTGTTTCCCCTTCAGGTGCTCGTGCATATCGCTCGTGCCGCTGTGGTACGCCATCGAAATCGCACAGTGTACAAACTACTCCTGTAATTATGCAGTGATATTAAAGGAAAACACTTGTTATAATGGGTTGAAGCGTTTTAGATAAATGATGTGTCAGTTTAAGATATGACTGTACACACATTTCAGCGCCAACGTCATCGACCACATCGACTAATCACGGCAGCCCTAGTGTACATGTGTGCATGCGTGTCAGTTGCATCATTGACATCATTTCTGTGTTCCGTACCTGGGTACGCTTGGCGATCACACTAGATGCGACTCACTGTGCCCTGGCCCACCTCTTCAAGCAGGCCAGGGCATGGTATGGAGTGATCACCCTAGTCAATCGAACTGGACTTTGGGGGTCAATTGTACTTGGGCACAGTACGGACCAGCTAGTGTGAGTGCACCCTAACAAACATCTTCACCTTGCTCCATCAGCACAAATTGTCCTTCAAGATTGCACTCTCCTGGGTTGTGTGGTTATGGAGATTCAACTAATGCATACAAAAACGTAACAGTCATACAAACTAAACATCAAACTTAATATCAAGAACAGTGTGACCATTCCGGGCAACATGAAGACGCAGAGCATGTTGCACTGCGGTACAAACTCCCTCACTTACTCTTGTTTGTCTGCTTGTTCTCCATTTGGTTGCACGGGATTCCTCCAGGAACTCCAATTTCTGCCCAAAGACATGTTTTAGGTAAGACTGGTACCATATGCAGCTAGTCAGTGGAAGCCCATGTGAGCCTAGGCGAGCTTCACCACCAGGACAAGTTGGTGCCAAGGCCTGATGGCAAGCCAACACTGGCCATCTGGCAAACCAGGCACCAGGCATGGTCCCGGTGGGCCAATGGCTTTGTGGGCCAGCAAAATTCATCATGTCCAGGGTCGATTCTTAATCCCAGTCCAGGCCTGCCTAATTAACAGGTTGACCGACTCAGCCTTGTGCTTACTGAGATAGGCTCCAAGATGACTGTGACCCAGTACTGCATAAGGGGTTATGGGGGGAGGGTCATTTTATGAGTGGCATAGAAGCTTTTCTTGGTGTCTGTTTGATTACTGACAGACAGAAGAGCAGTGACCTCCTTTGGAACTTATTCCCAGAGGATCCACAGAACGGCGAAGACATGAGCTCATTAATTGCTGATGGAATGTGTCAGATTATGTGAGCTGCTCATTCAGATATGAACTAAAATGCCCAGAGACGTGGCAGAAATAATCAAGGGTGAGGACGTATTCCTCTCCAAGTATGTTCACAAGGCTGCACCCATTCTCTGCAAGCCCTCAAAATGAAGAACAACCAGGCCGACACACATAAAGAAGGCATTTTCTAATCTGTATACTGCACAGTCAACACTGCCTTCAAACGAATCTGTGTCCCATGCAGACAAAAGAGCAGCAACAAATGCAGACACATGAAAGTATCCTGTCAAGTCCATGCAGCAGAAACGTCTTAAAAAACCTAAAATATCGCAAAGATGCTAAAAAGAAACTGTGAGACGGAGGTGTTGCTAAGCATGCATGGTGCCCCTTTATATAATTTCCATTATTATGCAAGGAATTGTGGGTATTGTGGGTAGTCAACAAGGTCACAAACAGGAACCTTTCCTAAGACCTTTACTGTATGCCAAACCCCAGTCAAATTAGCTGAACATGCTACTTAATCCCCAGAACAAAAGCCCAACTCCACCATGACACAACCTTTGTAAAATCCAGCTGGGTTCAGATTTTCTAAAATACATCAAAGACTTTTTATTTATATGCACATCTCATATAATCATCACGAACACAAATCCAGAAATCAGAAGTGACTGACACATCTAAATCCAAGCTTTTGACTTCCAGACATGCGGGGAACAATGAGGTAAATATGAGATATGACACAAATGGAAACGAAAAAGGGTAGAGACTGGCGATTGCCTGTGACATTGCATTGATGTGAATGTGCAAAAATAAAGACCCCCAGGTTTCATCCCTTTGCTGAAGTAGCACAGATTAACCAGCAACTTTCACGGTTTGTGTCCAGGCTATAAACACAACTGACTAGGACTCATCTGGACACTTACCCATCGGTCAGAGACCCCCAGACCAGCTTCCCATTTCACATCTGCCTCCTTCCTCGATGGGACGGGGATTCCATCACAGCAGTGAGACTGATTAGAGAACAAACCAGCTCAGTAACAGCCGTGCAAAGGTCACCAAGGTCACTGTGCTATGTCGAATTAAAAATGTCATAATTATACTCAAAGAGGTGTTGCGTGCTGAGGTCAATAAGAGCTTTCATAATCCAAAGACAATTTATACAGTGGGTATAGAAAAGAATCAACCAGTTTGAAATATTCCCATTTTTTTTTTTTTGCTTTACAGTCTTAAATGAAAACACACAAACCGATATTTTTGCCAGCTGTACTTATTCAATGCAACCTATGACATCCAAGTGAACGATTTCACAGCTACAGTTCTGAAGAATTGTAAAAAATAAAAAACAAGAAATACTGAGATTAATAAAGGATCACCCCTCTCCTAAACAATGTAAACTCAATCAGGCGTAAACTCAATCAGACCATGGTTATTGGCTTCCACCTGTGATCAGCTGTAATCAGTGTGATTAGTGAAGCATAAAAACAGCTGTTTCTGGATCATTCCCTCGCTTGGTAGTGCAACTGACAGCAAACAAAAAAATGTTATTCAAAAGGGATAACATGTTTTGGGGGGCCACTGTATCCCCCCCCCCCCCCCCCCCCTTGAAGGTCAAGTTAATTTTATTTTTATTTATTTTCTATATAGCGCCGGATCACAACAGAAGTCGTTTAAGATTACCTTTCCTATAGGACAGGTCTATACATTGTCCTTTTATTAAACAAACTTTTACACAACAGCTTGTCATTTTTTGTCTCTACACGGTCGCGTGTTTACAATTCTCCTCTGCTCTCTGTATCGTGCATGGCGGAGTTCCACCCCGACCATCGTGTACAGACACGTGCACGCACACACAGGTGAGCACACTCCCACCAGAGGACAGAGAGTCAACCACCTGAAATGCAGACAAAAATATCTGCGTTTTTTGACTACTGTCATTAAAAGAAACACATAAACACCATGAATCCTGTCGGTGTCAATCTATCAAAGCTGTAAACACAGGGGAAACACTGGGGGCTATTCAGAGAATTTCTCATTTGTCTTGCAAGAAGTCGTCTAGGATTACCATTGCTGTAAGTAGCTTAAAAACAGAAAAGACAATAAAAGAGTGGTGGATATATCAAAATCCAAAGCTTTGGCTTTACAGACATGTAGGCAGTAATTAGATAAACACAAAATATGGCATGAAAGTAAAAAAGAAAGGAAGAGGCAGCTTTATGTTTCTCAGCTGCCTCAGACTTTATCTGCTTTCAAACAAAAAAATGTTTTGATTTTCAAAGGTGTGTAGGATTTAGGAGGCTCTGCATATAAAAATAAACAAATAAATCCCTGAGGCTACACACCTTTGTTCATTAAATAGCCTGAAGTGTACCTGAGGTGTTCCTAACATGTAGTGTAAAGTGCTTAATGTACTTTGGCAGGCTATTCAGAGAATTTCTTCTTTGTCCTGCAAGGTGAAGTCCATCCACATCATTCCTGGAAGTTCAGTCACGTAACCCCTACACCCCTTTGAATAACAGATCTTTTCTTTTTTGTTCGTTTGAAAGTGTCACGTCTGCATCTGAACGGACCAAACTATGTCGAGTCACCTGAACTGCTACACCTCTAGAGATCATCGTCCCCAGAGCATTGAACCGTGTGCTTTTGCATTTCCTCTTTGGCCGGATTCGCTTCACTGCCTTTCTGGCTTTGAACCTGCCTGTTTGCAATTACGATTTGAGGCTGCACATTAAACGTAAATTCACCCTGCTACTGGATCCCAAGTCTGTTCATTACCGAAAAGCATATAAAGAGTATTTTTCCCCAGTTAAATGAAAAAACACATGACTTTTGAGGCTCAAAAATATCTTTTATCCTTTCAAAAGTAAATTTGCCTGTCTCATGAAGGAGACCAAGTTGGAAGTCAAGGTTTTACATACGACAAGAACACATACACACTTGTTACTCCAAAAGCTTCACTGTTTTTGTAATAAACAAATTTAGTAAAAAAAAAAAAAATGCAGCTCATGAGAAGGAATTTGACCTTGAAAAAATATTCCAATGTCGAATTTGACCATATTGTGAAAAAGTATTCTTTTTGAGCTTTCCAAAGAGCTATAAAGCATAATGCCATGTAGCTGTAATTAGGGGTGGAGCCGAACCCGAATACGGTATTCGGAAAGGCACAAATAATGTGTTTTTTACGAATACTTATTTCGAACAAATACTTAAAAAAATATTTGTATTCGGGAACAAGAAAAACTTTATATCAAAAAGCTGCGTTTCCTCTTGAGACCGCAGTGCATGCCCGGATGAGTGAGTGAGTGAGTGAGTTCAGGAGTCGGGGGGGGAGTAAAAGAGGTGACTGACACAGGCTGCTCCACACAGCAACAGAGAAGGCTCGGCTCAGCGAAAAAAGACTTAACTGTATCACTATTTTTGTTGAATAGATTTTTGTACCTTAACTGGGTTCCGGAGGCAGTTTATAACTTTCGGGAAGCGGAGTTTGATCGGGAGATTATTCCATTACGCTGCATTATTGACGTCTGCAATCAGGTGCTCTCATGTTCGCTCTGTTTACGTAGCTCTGTTAGCTCGGTAATTTAGACAATAGGCTGTTGACAGAGTAACGTTAACGTTTGGTTAAAAAGGTTAAAACAATGCTTGTGTAGTTGTGTCGAATTGTATGCACTTGTAGGAGTTATATGGTACGTTTAAGTTACTCTGTCTACTGCATATCCATAATTATTATAATGGATATAATTAAAGAATAGTTACACTATAGCGTAAATTAGAAGTGCAACGCAAAAAAAAATGGATTTTTACGCCTATTTTGAATTTTACTCGAATACGAATACAAATACTTTTCCCCCCTCAACAAATACAAATACAGATACAAATACCGGCTGCTTTGCACACCCCTAGCTGTAATACTAAAAAAGTTACATTTCTTAATAAAACACTTTTTTTTACTCACTGTGTAGAAAAGGCACTACCTCTCAGAGGGCAACTGAAAAAAAATACATTTCTGAGCTCTGAAATGTATGCAGACTTCAGGTGCCAAAATTCAATAATATCAATCAATAATAAAATGAATTTAAATGGGATCGCCTTTGTGTTTATGACAGCTATCAGATACAAAGCACTCTATTTCATTTTCATGACAGGACAAAACTAGACAGAACAGGGACACATCCTCTATCACACTAAAAGTATCTGTTGGCTTTACCTGCTTTATCTGTGGCAGAGGAAAAAAAACTCTCTCATAGCCTGACCTGAGTTGGGACATGAAACAACTAGCGGTGAGTCTCAATGTATATTTTGAAGGGGTAATTCAACCGTTACAATTAAAGCCAGCCCCCTCGTCATGACAGACCCATTTAAGATGGTCTCATGCATAGTTCTGATACGTTATTCTGCAAAGGGGGCAGATTAGTAGTCGTCATGAGGCAGAGAGTTGCAGACTCTTGTCCATCACAATCCTACTGGGCCCTTCTCCACTCAGCGGTCTCCTAACCACATCCCTGCATGAACAGTGGGAGGGAATTTCCTCAGCAATTCAAGATCTCAATGACATACTGCTGAGCTGTAAGTCTGATTCACTTCTTTTTCACAATGCTGTCTACCAAACACTTGAAGGTTTCCATTTCCTCAGATTCATCAAATTTTTGTCTCGATTTCTGGAAGTTGCCCATAAGACTTGTGGGGTGGAGTGGGGGGGGGGGCAAAACTTGGCACTTTGACCTCCTAAATTTCCTTCTTCAATCAAGAGATACAGTTATAGATACATTTACAACGCTTTGTCTGAGCAGGGATTTAAAAAAAAAAAAAAAAAAGGGGGCCCTTGGTGAACAGAATTGAATTAGGCCCAAAAACTACACAGATACTGTACACTGAAAGAACAAACAGGAAGAAAACAATAGTGTCCAATGCACTGTGTACTTTGGATCCTAAAAATACCTTTTAAGTCATTCACAGGTTTCACAGCCAAGATTGTACCTTGGCGCAACACAGGAACCCACAAAATGACAATGCTGAAAACAGCAAGCTCTCTGCTGTCCCCGAATATATCGCAAGTACAGATTAAATTTACCACTTGATAAAAGCACCACCTTAGCTGCGTGTCTATATGAGGATTTATGAACGCCCCTAAAGTGTCATAAACAGTCCGAAAATGAGTCTCCTGCAAATGAAAAGTAACAAAAAGGCAGCCACAAATCATCTTTGGAAGCGATAACCGGAACAATCAGGCCAACACAGCGAACTTGTTCAGCTCGTTAGATTAGCAGGATGCCAGTGCATGACTCTGATCTTCTAGCCATCCTGGTCACGGCATGTTCCCTCAACGCCGTTGCTATCAACACTACAAGCAGTGCAAACAGAGTTGCAGGAATTTTGAGTTTTTCTGTGCACACAGCAGGATTTTTACATTTCATGTCCTTCCTTTGGTTACTTGGAACAATTCCATAGTAGTAAGGATGTGTAAATTTGTGAGTTCATAAGAATTCAAAATTTAAATGAAAATTCAAGTATCATTGCACATAGATATAATTTTAGTCAGAATTTTTTTGTCACATGTGCTTCTTTTATGGTACTGCTCCATTTCGTCCAAATGCGTACTAACGAAGCAGTTATGTATATCCGTGGTTAAAACCGTGCTGCTCCAAACACTCTCCCTGAAGCCGTTAAATTGAAATAAGATGAAAACCTCCAGCTGTTCTAGATGGAATTACCAAGGTGCAAATACCACCTCACACAGCGAACCCTCTTTCTTAAAAGGCAGTCAGTCTTCATCGACGTGACCGTGCACGCTCATGCTTATTAAACAGCAGATTTAATTTTAAATGCCACTGTAATTCCACTATGCAAACATTTCTCTTCATGTCAAAGCCACAAACATTAATGCTTTCTAGGGGTCATATCGCCCCCTGAAGTCAAACCAAACCCCCATAGACAAAGCTTGGAGAGAAGAAACATTTGTACAAACTATTATATGAAGATTTTGGGATTTATCAAGAAAAAGTATGTCTCACGCAACATCATCTGGGCATATTTAGTTTTGATAGAGGATATTGCATGTGGCTACATATGAAGAGAGAGAGTATTTAGAGATCAAAATTATTTTTTCAAAGATAATTTTTGGCTTATCAGTCATTTTAGACTGCCAAGGGCAATCCTGATGTAGTTGTGTGTTGAATTGGCCTTCGACTCTTGAAGGACCTACATTACAACATCATTCTGGTCCTGTCCATCTCCAAGTACTCAAGTACTGACAACACCTAGAATTTTGATGACATGAACATACCAAAGTCAACTGCCTGACAGATCAGGGATATCCCAGTCCACACTGAGTTCCAGTATTCCTCAAGTAGTGACTGCTATTCACAGACTGTCAAGGTGTGGTTGTACAGGCAGACATTAAAACGCAATGTACAGCAATATCCATCGTTCCTAATGTTAGGCACTTTCCCATCACAGAAACCAGATCCTTCTTCTGTTGCATTCCCACAGCAGGAATCCGACCTGATTTGTAGTTCTTCAGATGAACTTACTGAACCTTTTTTTAATCCCTGCTAGTCGGTTCATTTCACTCAACCAATAACTACTACATGGAACTTAAAGCGATAAACTTTGCTGATAAGTTGCTCATAAACACTAATGCATAACTGGTACATGTTATGTGGAAGTGCAGGGAAAAGAGAAGTAGTGGAGCGAAAAGTCAGTGTTACTGACTGCACACACAATGCAACAATGAGGAGAAAGGCAGCTGCTTTTGTGGACAGAATGTTCTGTCATTCGATCAACATGCAACTCATCTGTGATGCCAGCATGGTTTTAACAAATTCTGTTGCAAATTTTGTTGATCCACACGTGACACGTTTGCTATTCCGGACCTCCTCTGCTGGCCCCAGCAGGATGAGCTCCCTATTTGAGTCTTTTTCCTCCCAAGATTTCTTCCTAATGGGGAGTTTTTCTTTGCCACTGTCACCTCTGGCTTGCTCTCTGGGAGCACTTCAAGATAGATGGCTTTTTGATAAGCTGAACAAATACACACACAGACACGTGTATGCCAGAGTTTTTGTGTATAAAGTTTTCCTTTGACTAATATGTACATGCAGTATACTCAGAGGAGACACGGCAGAGAGAATTTATCATGGAATTATCATGGGGTGATAACACTAGACATGTTTGTTTCATTCTAATGTGCTTTAAGTGGAACATTGCTAATTAATTTAAAACTAAAGTAATTAATTAAAAAGGCAAGAAGAATAATTATAAGCCACATTTTAAAATCAAACAATTGAAGCTTTTACAAACCTCTTCACTCAAGAGCACTGCGGTGCAGACGAGTGAACCACGTAACCTAAGGGCAGGTCCTACACCATGTATTGTGCATAATATAAAAAGTTTTATAAATAAACGAAATAAAAAATACTTTGGAATAAATACTAGCACGATACGCTGCCTGACCACTAGGAGGAGCTGGAAACGGTTACAGGGAAAAATGTAAGACGCCAGGGTTGAGCCGAATATCCGGTTTTAACGAGAATTCAGCATGAATAATAGGTTCTTTCCGAAACGGACTGCTATTGCATAATTACTGATAGTGATGGGCGAAATTACTCTTTTTGGGACACAGTTTATTTGATTCAAGCCACCTAAAGATTCGTTGATTTATAAAACATACGTTTAATAATTTTGCTAATTTGCTACCATGATACCAGCCAAGGCTATGCCTAACCAAGAGATTTTAAAACGCACATAATACAACGCACAACAGAAAACGGACGCAAAACAGACATGGAAATAATCAGTACTTAATGGTGTGACGTTAGAATACGAATCGTTCATGGGGAACTAGTCCCCTACAAGAACTGCACACTTTTGTTCACCACCCTCCTCGACTGTGGCCAGTGAGAGCCAGTGAGACATGTAAGGACGTGCTGTAAGCGAGCAAATGATTGGCTGGAAACTAAACCTGAAACTGGACGTATGCGTCCACTATGACCGATAGTTGATAATTTACTGATGGAAATTCCTGATGCTGCTAGTGAGCCAGATCATTTGGCTCTGCTCAGAAATAAGAACAGGTTTTGTTTGCATGCATATCATTTAAATTGTTGTGTATTTATACATGTATAATGTACAGTACTGTGCAAACGCCTTAGGCAGGCAAAGAAAATGATGTTTAGATTTTCCTCGTGTTAGTATAAAACTATGATATTATGCCTGTCAAAGTGTGTCAGCTTAGCCATTTCAGAACCTCTGTTAAAATCATCCTGGTATTTGCAGCGACCGTCCAGTGCAGCCATGTATTTTTTGACTTCCTCAGCTAGTCAATCTGTCACTGAGTTTTTAAACCAATTTATTTAATTATTTAATTGAGCTCTTGGTGAAACTTAGCAAAATCGTTGAACGGCTGAGGTGCCCCTGTGGAGATATCAGTAACTTTTTAGAAAACAGAAGAAATTATTACTAGTTTTTATCGTGTTACTCTTAATTTGCACATGTATTGTTAAATTGTTAAATTGTGTTTTTTGTTCTAAGTCAAAGTACACTTGCTACCCAGATAAACAGTTTTAAACAATTCTTTGGACTGTACTGTACTGTATTTATACCTGACAACTGAATTGGTCCAACTATGTAAGTTGCTAGAGGCAGCTATTGCATGGAGATGCACCCAGAACGAGAGTAACCCGACGGAGTGAACGAACTGGTGAGCGAATCAGTGAACTAGAGGCTTGGATAAGCTACTGAACGAGGGAGAGCCGTACCTCGATCGTGACTGAAATACACCATCTACTGGTGTAGCATATAGACTACATGTGCAGTGACGTGCCGTATGCTGCAACTGAATTTTATAGATGGAACATTCTCATGATTTAAAATTATTTTAATCAAGGCTTGTTAGCGTTTGGACTAGTTAGCTATGTTTGCGTTTTTAACAAACATGAGTAACTAAGGTACAATGTTGAGGGACTTATACTACAATTCAATAACAAGAATTTTACATGATTTATTGGTGGTATTCATGCAGGTACGTTAGTTAAGATATTGGACCCCCCAGTCCAGACCAATCCAGTTATTTTCCAAGTTTTTAGGGCACTTGGAATCGTCCTAACTTCTACCCTCCTCTCCTACGGCGCCCCTGGTGGTATTGAACTTACTCATTAGCACTCTTCAGCCTAAATAATAGACATTTTGATATATCGAATGTAAGCGTTTCAGATCCATTTCATACAAAGTGCCAAAAAAAGAGTTATTTCGCACATCCTTAATCGGCAGTAATGTATCAATTAATCAAGCACTAAAATAGTCGTACAAACTTTAATAACGATGTATGTTTGGCCGGGTTTCCTGAGTGGTCAGAGCACTGTTTGTATATGCAATATAATCTTGTTTAAAGGAATATACCGGTTCCGAGCAGGTTTGAGCTTACATACTCAATTCAACAAGGGTTCAGAAGAACCGAAAAATACGGGATGTTGTCAAATATTCAACAATTAAATCCGGATAACCCGTTAGTCCACGTACGAAGAACACCCCCAGATAATTCATGTCAGGGAGGTCACTTTGAACTAGGACAGGATTTATGAATTACCATATGGATTAAAGGGACCTGGATCTCACTTAAGCATTGAGTTCTTTCTCTATGCTGATTGGGGTTAATGTGAAACAGGCAAGCTTGCCAACATTCACGCATCTGGCGTGGCACTCACGCTTTCAGACTGTCACGATCACGCAATAAATCTTACGGCAAATCGATATTAATGCATTATAAACCTAAATTTAGGTACATCAAAAGCGTTCCGGTAGATTGCAAACACTACACACTATTTACAATGTAATAAAACTGTTACATAAGTATTTATGTATGTCCCATGTAGTCAGCTGACTAAAGTTGGCAGCCTTGGAAACAGCTGGATGAATCTTTCAATCAACTAAACAAACCATTCAAAGCACGAGAAGAACTGAACTGTTTTAGCCAAGCACGGGAGCTTCGTCAAACATGAAGTAGCTCAAAGTGTTTTCCTTGACATGGATTGTCTGGTCAACCTAAAATAACTATGTAGGCTACGTTTTTAAATATCATGTCCGTGGTAAAAGAAAAAAAATATATTGATCATAATGTTCGCCACAATTTGCCAGTACCGATTAATACAGCACAGCCCCGCGTTCAAGCAGCAACCCAATCCACGCCGTTTAAAATTTGTTAGAGGATACACAAACGGAAACGTCGCAACGTGCGACGGAAGTTGTCTTTGTTGTCTAATAGGATTCTGAATGATGACGTAATAGCGCTTCCGGTTTGCGGTGGAGTAAGCGCTGGTTCCGTGTAGCTCCGTGTGTCAGCCGGTTGGTCAGCTTCATGTCAGAAACTTAATTACCACGTTTATCAAGAACGGTGCACTCACCCCTACGTCGCCCACAGTTTTTTTTTGGTTCAGTATGTCATTTCTCGTAGACTCTGTGATCATGGTCACCTCTCAGGTATCTGTCAGTGCATCTTCATAGACATTACTATTTTTACTACTACTTTTATTATTATTATTATTATTAGTTGTAGTAGTAGCAGCGGCAGTTAAGAGTCATGTTAATGTTCCCCTTTGAGCTTCGTTGTGGGTGTCTGGTCTAAAATGTGAGGAATGTCTGAGTCCAACATGCAGCTTTTGTACTCCGCAGGTGCTGTTCTTTGGCTTCGGGTGGCTTTTCTTCATGAGACAATTGTTCAAAGATTATGAGGTAAAGGAATTTTGTCCAGGAGTTTACAGTAATGTTTGATACTCTTCAGTATGTTCAACTGTAAATAGATCTATTTTATAAAAAAGTTCAAACTATTTTAATTGATTTAATTTTATTGATAAAATACTGATAGCTAACACATCGGATTGCAGAATGTTATTTCAGCAGAAGTCAGTCTTGGGAGATCCTGAACCTATTAGTAAATGTTGACAGTGCTTTCATCCTTTAGGTACGTCACTATATTGTGCAGGTCGTCTTCTCTGTGACCTTTGCGTTCTCCTGCACAATGTTTGAGCTCATCATCTTTGAGATACTCGGCGCCTTAAGCAGCACGTGAGTGACTCTGCATGTGCTCCTTTGCATTTGACTTTCGCACAAATTGTTAATGAAGCCTTCCATCGAAGACTCAGACTTTACTCTGAATTGAATTTCTGGCAGACCCAGTACTTCTCATGTGTATGAAAAAGATTTAAAATGAAACAAAATGTTATTTAATTTAATGCTGTCTAGCTAATGATATTTGTTTTTCAGTTCTAGGTATTTTCACTGGAAGCTAAACCTGTACGTCATTTTGTTGGTATTAATCTTCGTGGTTCCATTTTACATTGGATACTTTGTGGTTAGCAACATACGGCTTTGTAAGTCTCTCTTTCTGCCCTGCATAACCTGTTAATTCACTTTTGAATAAATTGCTGTGAATGTGTAATGAATAATCATACTGTAAATATAAACTGTGATTGTTTTGGGGACACTTCCCTTAAAAATATGGGCAGTCCAGAAATGGAAATGGATGCTGCTGTTTTCTGAACTGTTTTTTTTTTGGTGACTCATCTCTAGTACAGAGGCAGAAGCTGCTTTTCGCCTGTGTGGTCTGGTTCACTTTCATGTATTTCTTCTGGAAGCTGGGAGACCCCTTTCCCATCCTCAGTCCCAAACACGGTAACATTCCTGTCGCATTGTGCCTCAAAATTCAGCTTTTTTTCAGTTGTGTAAAACCTCATAGGCTTAACCCACAGATACTCACCATCTTTTAGTAACTTTGTCAATGAGATTCCCTCTGTATGAATTACATACTGGAATTCAAATTGAAAGTTTTGTTGCTCTTGTTGTTTTAGGGGGTTTAAACATTTTCTTAAAGTTATTTAAGGTTAATCTGTCTTAGAGACTGTAGTGAGGTTGAATGCAGTGCCATTGTTCTCCTTCAGGGATTCTGTCCATTGAGCAGCTGATCAGCCGTGTGGGTGTAATAGGTGTGACCCTGATGGCGTTACTGTCCGGCTTTGGCGCAGTGAACTGTCCTTACACCTACATGTCCTACTTCCTCCGGTGTGTCTTCATTGCTCGTTCTGTCCCATTTACTATCCATTGGCCCATTTGCTGGGGTGAGACCAGTATTAATGTTCTTGCGGTTTTGCCATCGTTCTTTTAGGATTGTGTTGTCATACTCAACACCATGGTAACCGTGATACTGCTGCCTGAACACGTTGATTAATGTTATTTGCTCATAGTTTACGCATGCATGGTGAATGCTCTCACTTACAATGGAGAGACGTGTTCCTCTTGCATAGGAATGTGACTGACAGTGACATCCTGGCCCTGGAGAGGAGGCTACTGCAGACAATGGACATGATCATCAGCAAAAAAAAGAGGTGAGCTTGTGTTCCTGCAGCCTTGCTTGAATCAAAGTGCATGGGGGGGAGAAAGAGTCACGTTTGCACATGCATCCGGCATCAGCCAAATGAGCGGGAAATGACGACAGAAGCTTCTGCGATTCTCTCCTGAGGATCATATATCAGACATTTGTGAGGAGAACGGTTCATTTTGTGGTGTGGAGAAGTCAGCCTTGAGGAGCAAGCAAAGAAGTTTATTTCTCAAAAGAGCAAAAATGGGAACGTAGCCCCTTTAAGGAAAAAAGTGATGAACGGTGCTGAAAAGCAAATTAAAGACACATTTGTGACCCACAGAGATGCGGTAAGCTCTCAGTACACTCCTCTAACCCCTCCCTCTCACATGTGAGGCTGGTTGGCCTGTGTCGAAGTAGCTAGTCAGGTTAACTCAGGCCTGAAACGTTTGGGGAACATTCAGAACTTCTCATTATGTCTGCAGTTATTCTGTTAATATGGCTCCCTGCTTTCCGCTTTTAATTGATCTGTCTGAATTCATAATCAGATCAGACTGAAGTTAAACCGTATGTTGTGCATCTGTGAAATGTTTGTGTACCGTCGTATGTAATACTTAAATGGAACAGCAGGTGGCATTGTATTCAAACACGAGTTTTTAATCAAACGATTAAAGGCCCATTAAGTAAACTTTTTAAGTTAAACTCACCCCAGACACAATGGTAATATTACTAATCATAAAGGCTGGTTCATACTTCTCCGCACGCATACTAGTGGACGTATCTGCTCGAACGTTAATGACGCGTTTGATGTCATTGTACGCCTTAACGGACGAAAGCCTGCTGGACTCCAAATTTGTGTCTGCACAGCGCTGTGCGCGCAGTTCTGGCCACTGCGCATGATCGATTCGGTAGTGTCCAGTTTAAATAACAGTGTGGATGCTTTTGACGAGCATTGGGGTGGTTTGCAAACCCTACAGGCTATTTACAAGGCAATAAAACTGTTAGATGCATGTAAACGCATGTGTATTTGTGTGCAGACTCGTCTCGAATTGAAAATCTCATGCCAGCCAGCTGACCAAAGTAGGCAACCCTGTGAGCTGCCTCTGAATTTGTAAAACATTGAGGAATGGACACTAACCTCACTGCTGTGGTACATGTGCAGGGAATATCAGAATAATAATTTATATGATCATCATTAGGGAAAATATAAATTCAACACGTTGTGCGCATGTGCAAAGTACGCGGCTTGAACAGAGAAGTATGAACGTTTCCGTATACGCATACGCAGGGTGGATACGCAGGGTGGATACGCAGAGTGGATACGCAGAGTGTTACGCTTGTATGGGGAAGTTAAAATTGGTATTTGTAATAGATATGAGCAAAGTGATGTGTAATGATTGTTGTGCTGTAGAATCGCTATGACCAGGAGACAGATGTACCAGCGGGGGGAGGACCAGAGCAAGCAGACTGGCATCTGGGGAATGATCAGAAGTGTCACATCCCCTCCGCCAAACAGCGAGAGTATCCTTCCCATATATCAGGCTGTCCGCTCACACCGTCTATGTCAGAAACCAGCATTCAACACCTGGTGGGTCCGTCTGCAAAGGGCTGCGTAAATGGTCACGTCCCACAGAACGTTCTCTCCTCTGCTTGTGGTTATGGTGCCTCGACGGCTCTGCTTCAGATCTGTCGCTGATCCAGCAGGAAGTGGACGCCTTGGAGGAGCTCAGTCGCCAGCTCTTCCTGGAGACTGTGGATCTGCAGGCCACCAAGGTAGCAATGGATGGGGTGTGACAGACCGAACTAAAGGGGCTTTGCCAAATAAGACAGGTGGTCAGACATGGGAGCTGGCATAACCTATGAGCTCTTAGACCTCAGCAGGAACCTCATCTACACAATTCTTAAGAGGAAACCCAACATGCCACTTTGCAGAACATCTACAGTTATGCATCATTTAATCCCTGTACTCTCCCACCCAGATAAATTACAGTTTACCAGCTCTCTCCCTTTATATTTAGCTAGATGGTCTTTCAGTCACCCTTGGTCCAAGAGCAGTATCTCAGTAGTACACTCACAAGTCCAGCTGCCACTTCGCATTTTCTGGATTACTTTATCAGCTGAGCCTTGCGATAGGAGTATCTGTTAATTGTTAACAGCCGTGATGTGTGGTGTCAGAACTGTACTTCTTACACGTGGAATAACCCATGCAGGTTATTCAATTAATAACTATTTTTTAGTATGGGAAACATGAGTTGGGCGAGTCGTTACAAGCAGCTTTTACTCTGCTCCGTCGTTTTCGGGGATTAGCTATACATCGAGGATGAGGAAAGATTTATACAAAGTTTTATAGAATATTTCCTTCGAGTCTAACACTTATCTCCTTGATCTTTTGTGATCTTTGAACTTTGATTTCGTACCACTCAAGTAAAGGTGATGTCTGTCTCCTCTTAACCCAGGAAAGGATCGAATATTCCAAAACATTTCAAGGAAAGTACTTCAACGTCTTGGGATACTTTTTCTCCATTTACTGCGTATGGAAAATCTTTATGGTAAGAATTTCCCGTAGCTCGCAACTTTGAAAGGATTAGTGTCTTACTCAGGGTGTCATCTGCTGGACTGTAAGATTTTGTAATCAGTGTATCTGTCATCTCCTCTTACTGTTATATTCTTCACACTCCACAGTTAGGGCACACATGAATGGGCCTGCTGTCAGCAGAGATCCGTAATCTGCAGCACTGTTTGTCCCTCCAGGCCACCATCAACATCGTCTTTGATCGTGTAGGCAAGACCGATCCTGTGACACGGGGAATTGAGATCACGGTCAACTACCTGGGTATTCAGTTTGATGTGAGTTCACCGTTGGGGAGGGCAGCACTTTCTTCTCTCAAATGAATGTTTTATCAGGAGCTGGGATTTTAGTTTTCATTCTGACATGGTCGTTATTAATTATTTGTTCCTACTGCTCCCTCTGTCAGGTCAAATTTTGGTCTCAGCACATATCCTTCATTCTTGTGGGCATCATCATCGTGACGTCAATCAGAGGCCTACTGATAACGCTTACCAAGGTGAGTGGAGCAAGCATTACAGACATTCATCTCTATCAAAATTCATTTTAATTGTGAGAAACAGCCTTTCTGTTGTGTTAGGCTATACATAAACCCCTCTTTCCATTCATGGCCTGTGTTTTACAAAAATCCTTTTGCGTTCACAGTTTTTCTATGCCATTTCCAGCAGCAAGTCTTCCAATGTCATAGTCCTGGTTCTGGCTCAGATCATGGTGAGTTCTTGGGGAATGTGATCCAGATGTGAGCACAGTGACCCCAAAATGCCAAACAATACATTAAAAAAACAAAAAAAAAATTATGGAAACCGTATTTTCTCAGTGTTTTTGTGTTTTCTTGAGATCTTGAGTCTCTCTCTCTCTGCCCTGCTTATGCAGTGCTGCCCCGTCTTTCTCCCCCACGCATGCAGTTCTGTCCACTGTCTATCTCTCTCTCTGCCCTGTTCATGCAGTGCTGTCCTGTTTCTCCGTGCCCCGCTCATGCAGTGATGCCCCCTTTCTATCTCTGCCCTGCTCATGCAGTGCTGTCCTGTTTCTCCGTGCCCTGCTCATGCAGTGCTGCCCCCTGTCTATCTCTGCCCCGCTCATGCAGTGCTGCCCCCTGTCTCTCTCTGCCCTGCTCATGCAGTGCTGCCCCTGTCTCTCTCTGCCCTGCTCATGCAGTTCTGTCTCCTGTCTCTCTCTCTCTGCCCCACTCATACAGTGCTGTCACCTCTCTGTCTCTCTGTTTTTCTCACTTCTCTGCTCACACAGTACTCTCCCTTGTCTCTCTCTCTCTGGCAGGGCATGTACTTTGTCTCCTCAGTCCTGCTGATGCGTATGAGTATGCCCCTGGAGTACCGCACCATAGTGACCGAGGTTCTGGGCGAGCTGCAGTTTAACTTCTACCACCGCTGGTTTGACGTCATCTTCCTCGTCAGCGCTCTTTCCAGCATCCTCTTCCTCTACCTGGCCCACAAACAGGCTCCAGAGAAGCACATGACCATGTGATCACATGGGAGAGACTCAAACCTTTTGTTTATTCACTGTCAGAGTGTATGTGTGCGTGTGTGTGTGTGTGTGTGTGTGAGAGAGAGAGAGAGTAAAGCCTTTGTGAGGCATTTCTGATGTCAACATGTGAAAAGTTGTATGATGCTCTAATTTTTTAAGTTAATAAAAGGTTCAGTTGGACGAATTTCAGTCTTTATGTTTTGCAGTTCAGAAAGAAACTCGTGGAAGTAAAATCTCAATCTTAGCAGCAATGTCACTTTGAAGCACATTTCCCCACATTTCACACTGTGTCCTCCCTTGTATAGCACAGAACTCTTTATTAATTTATGTCTAATTAACTGATACTGCTAATAGTCTCTGCTCAGCCAGGGGTTTCTGCCTGAGAAGTCACTCACTGCTGTAAGATGTAATTTGTGAAGTGTTTCTATTTCACACAAAGAACGACAAAAAGAACAAGCCCATAACCAGAAATAGGTTTGGGTGGGGGACCAGCATCCCTACCAAAATGATGAGGGAGAGAGATGGAACAAACCTCTTTGGGTAATTGTACAACATGCCTGATGCCAATGATTATTCTTCATCATCCTTAAAATCTTTAGTTCAGCCCCTCAGATATGAGTGTCATTGGACCAGGAGGCCGCTTTGAAGGTTTGTGTTGGGTCACAGTCATTCTTTCCCAGGAAGACACTGCGAGTCAAGGCTACACTCTTGGACATGATGCTAACTTGTATCCCAACGTCATGAAGAGCATGACAGAGGCTGGTTTTTAATGAGAAGGTTTTTAATTTCCTCGCGGCATGGTAAGTGACAGGTTATTCTCCAATATTTTTTCAGCAATAAACAGGAGACGAAAAAGGTGCAGAAATGCACATTATAGATTCAGTGACAAGCTGAATACTTAATTTAGATTTAATTTCAAGTCGTCGTTTACTCATGAGAAAATTTATAACCAAATAATAGCAAGAAAGTACATAATTATTAACCCTAAGATAAATGTAAATATATTTCGGACAGAAGCTAGCCTGCATCATACAGGGTAATAAGTTAGCTTGATTAAATCAAGACAAACACCAACAGAAGAACAGTGTTTACCAGCAGAAGTGGCAATGTTGTCCTATAGTACAGTGTTTACCAATACGGTCCTCAGGGACCTGCAGACAGTACATGTTTTTGCTCCCACCCAGTTCCTAGTAGGTAGCAAAAATAGGACAGTCTGGAGGGAGCTGGGAGGGAGCAAAAACGTGGACCGTCTGTGGGTCCCAGAGGACCGGGTTGGGAAACACTGCTATAGTACATTAAGCCCTCAGATACACAAAATGCTCACCAATCAGGGTGAGAGCTGGAGTGACACTAATGGACAGCAAGCGGCCAGTAGGACTAATCTCCTCAGAGTCTTTCATCTTCCTCTGATGAAGAAGAAGAGGATGATGATGGTGTCTATAAAAAGAAATAAAAGCAAAAGGGAAATAAACTCAAATTGATGATTTTCACACACATATCCTATCTACTTGGGTTTCTCTTTGAGGAAGGTCACCAACCCTGGGGCTCTTACCCTGTCGCGGGTTTTTGGCTCGCTTGGTGGGGCAGCTTCTGGTGTAGCCACCTCCTCCTCCTCTGCCTTCTCCTCTTCGTTCTTCTCTTCTTCCTTCCCTTGGGGGTCCTGGGACTTGGTGGTATGAATCTGTTTGGCCGTGGCTGCAGGTTCAGGCTGAGGTGTGGGCGTCTGGCCCAGTAGCTGGGGCGTGATGGGAATCTTCTCCGCCTTGAAGTAGTCGTAAGCCTTCTTCTCGGCCACCAGCAGGGTCAGGCGGTCACCGCTGGCTCTAATCAAGGCCACAGCCTCCTCATGGGTGCTGTCTTCTACATTCACGCCGTTGACCTCTACGACAATGTCCTCGTTCTTCAGACCCGCCCGGTCGGCGACCCCATCCGTCACAACCTGGGAGACGTACAATCTGTCAAAATCACATGTGGTGGCAGAAATGCAGGGCTTCCCTACTGATTGCATGACCACACTGAGGTGGGTAGATCATGAGAAATGTGGAGATGTACATATTAGTGAGGTGAAGACCAAGCTTAGCTTGAGGAGCTTTACTGTACCTGGATATTAAATCAATGATATTTGATTAATGATAATGATATTTTGAGTCCCATGTCAGTCTGATTGTGTCTGATCAGTAAAGTGTGACTCCTCGCTCTACCTCTTGAATGTATTGGCCTGGTACCCCTTGGATGCCGTTAAGGTGGAAACCGAAGCCGCTGGAAGTCTTCTCCATTTTACAGAGCTTGGGCTTGAGCTGCTTTGCAGGGGGCGTGTCCTTGCCCCGAACTGGGGCTGGCTCCTCAGCACCGAGTGCTGTGATTGGCTCCACCCCCCTCATTTCTTTCCAGTAAAGAAAAGGAGACACACCTCCCTGTGGAATGACTTAGTGTTAGTGTCAGTGACTAATCAAGGTCTGGTTGATCGTGATAACCCCCCCCCCCCCACCACCAGGTTGTGAGTGTGGATCTGGAATCCCTGGTAATGAAATTTTGTTATTTTGGGGGTCATGGTCTGTAAAGTATGGGAATCAATATTCTGCACAACAGACCAATGGTTGCTTTTGGAGGGGTTAAATATTGCCAGAGCAGAAATGTGATTCTACTCTGTTACAGAAAAGTATTTAATGTTTGACTTGCTTGGTTCGCAAAAACAGCTTCAGTGCAGAGAACACCACCTCATTCTGGAAAGAGTTTCTCACCATCTTGTACATTTTATCCGTTTCCACATCAACCACCAGCAGGGAGCATTTCAGTCCACAGCCCTGGATTCGATCCACAACCTCGTCGTGGTCCAAGTGCTTGACCTCCTCCCCGCTGACCGCCACTAGACGGTCCATGTTTTTCAGCCCTGCCTTCTCAGCTGGACTCCCCTGGTCAATGTCATTAATGAAATGGCCTAGAAGACAGACATTGAAATGTTTTACACAGGGGAGCAGACGGGGATATTTCAGGGGCGGAACCACAAGGCCACTGGCCCAAACTGAAAGCTGATTGGCCCCAGAGTGCCCCCTCCCCTGCCACTCACCTATTCAAAACGTATCATTAGCTAATGATAAGATTAGCACCTCTGTATGAATTATGTCCCCTCTTAAGGCCCCCGCTTAAAAAACACCCTAGAATCTCCCCTGGCAGCAGATGACTGGGGGTAAAATATTCGATGAAATGACAATGGTGATATTTGCTAGGGTCTCAACTGTGGCAGAATTCAGCGATTAAATTGAATTCTTTTGGCCTTCATGTGTTCAAAAGCCACTTTTGTCATTTTTATTTTAAAGGTGAGGAGTGGCACTGGCATTCCTGCTGCTCTGTATCCATGTTCTCCGTCTGTAATGGATGTTCTCTGTCTTTCCAGGCACACCTTTCGTTTTGGGGTCTTCCCTCAGGTAGAAGCCATATCCGTCAGGGCCCTTGGTCATGTCAGCGATGCGTGGCGCGTGTGGGAGGTGCCTGACGGTGGCGTCCTCAGCCCGCGGCTTCAGCTTCCTGTTCCTGTAGTATTTGTCTGAGTGCTCGTCCACAAGCAGGAACATGATCCGATCACCTGCGACCTTGATCTGGAGGAGAAGGGGTTGGGCAGAGAGAGAGGCTTGACCACAAACCTCCAGCATTAGCACTCGTAGGGGACAGGATTCAATATGGCTCAAAGCTCAGTAAGACTCATATCATGAATATATATGAAACATCACAAATTTGCTGTATTGTCAGCACCATTAACCAACTACCTTCCATAATGAGAATTTAACGAGAATAAATGCAAACACTACAACTAAATCCTTACATTCATCTCTATTTGTGTGTCATTTATATTTATGAATGATTATTATTGACTTATAGATTAAAATTGATTTAACCTTCTCCACGATCTCCTCATGGGTGCAATCATCCACATTTTCCCCATTGACCTCTTGAAGGCGGTCGTCGACCTTGACCCCAGCCCTGTCTGCAACCCCAGAGGTGGTCACATCCGTCATGTACACACCCTCCATGCCTGGAAGCAGACAGATAGTATAAATTACAGCAGCAGTATAAGGAGAGAATTAAACCATCTCAGCATGTGCTCAATAGCCAATAGAGAAGCTGTTGGTACTCCGTCAAAAACATACTCAGAGGTATCTTGTTTAATCCAACTATCTGTTTTCCAGAGCCATTTATCCAGAGTCCATCCAAGGAAGCACAGATCACACCAACCTGACAGTGCAACTTACTGGACAATACATGGATAGTTTGATTAATTTCATCCTTCAGTTTTAATGTTCTTGAAATGTGCAGTTAATTTAAGCTCATTTGGATGTTAATATGAATACAGAATAGATTCGCTTCTCCACTAGAGTATAATTAATGTGCTTATCTTAGGTAAATAGCTATCTGAGATTAAACAGGCCATACTGGTTTGATGAATGTTACCAGTCAGAGGGTTACTGCCATCTCACCTTTTGCGGACTTGATAGAAAATCCATATCCATTCTTGGCTTTAACCAGGAAACAGAGTTTGGGTTTAGGTGCTGAACCGGTCACGCCATTCATAACGGGCTGTGCCTGGGCCGTACTGGACTGAGAGCTGGGATGCGGATCGGACAGGTCAACACCAGTCTCCTTGGAATGCTTGTAGGAGGCTTCATCCAGAACATGAAAGGTGACGGACATCCCGCTGTTCTTCACCAGATCGACCACCTGGGCCACAAGATTCCCCAGCCGGTTTAGGTTGGGCACGTACTCAGCCGACTTCTTTGGTTTTATTTGACTAATGTGACCAGAGTTAGTGCTACATTATTGTTAGTTATTAGTTATGTAACAGCTATTATCATTATTGGGTAATCAAACAGCTACCTGGTGGTGTTCCAGCATGTCCACAAAGGTCCCGTTGACCCTCAGAATGCGGTCCCCATCCTTCAGGCCCGAGAGCTCGGCCGGGCTGCCCGTCTCCAGGTTACGGATCAGGTGACCTTCCTCGCCCTGCTCCACCCGCAGGAAGAAGCCGAAACTCTGGCCCTCCCGCTTGTTCAGGCTGATGACCCTCACTTTCAAAGCTTCCATCTCTCTGCCGCTAGAGCATCACGCAGCATTAACGCTTAGAGAGTCACCCACTGCCTTCAACCAAAGCATCCTAAATATGGCCGCCGCGGTAGGTTTATTTTTGCTTATTACAAAATATCTGAGGCACCTAAAAATGTGAAACTTTCTAACTATGTTGTTTAAAGGGTTTTTGAAGTGTAGAGTCTAAGTTTTCGTTGACTGAGATGTTATTTAGATTTTTTGAATGTCGTCTTTCTCCGTTCTTAACATAGATGCCGATGTCTATATCACTGGGAGGGTGAACGAAAACAGGTTAAATTCTTAACCAACTTTTCACTAAAGGGAACTACAACACACTGTGAACTAACAACCCGGATCCTTGTCCACTATCCATCACCTTTGACTCTTTGCAAAGCATTATGAAGGCCCCCTAGTGTAAGATGTTATAGCTGACTCAGCCCTGCCTGCTTAAAACAAAAATTTCAGTTACCCTCTCAGTGGCTGCATAAACGTTAGCGATACGCAGTCATTCTGCTTTGCTGTCAAATGGGAAGGTTTCTGAAGCCACCTGTTTCTCCTGAACCATCGCCCATCTGGAAGGCCACCCCAACACCATGCATGTCAACATGACTTCACCGGCTGACCCTGACGGCACAACGTCTATCAAAGCACACCTAGGCCATGCTGAGCTCAGCAGCATTTAATGCTACCGCTGGTCACATCATAATCTATCTCACATCAAACCGTGGAAATGTCCCCGACCTTTGGTAAGTACCAATGACTCCACCAGGATAGGTATGTGAGTTATGTGTTATCTTTATTATTTTATAGGTACCTGTCTGATACTGATATTATGAGCAAATGTTTCTAAAACATCCGTTTTTTGCATTACCTGATGAAAGGGGTCTATTGAACAAGCACAGAGAGATTGAAACATGACAAGAAATATGAAAACTATAAAGACTTTAAAGCCTGAATCGTTTGCACGTGTCTCCTTGGCTTTGACCTCAGCAGATTTTAGAAACATTGTGTGGATGGAGAAACACCTTCGCCGTTATCTTTACTGTAAGCTAACACCTGAAATGGCCGCGTCAGAGTGACAGCTGTGGAGATCCCCTGAAATAAACTATCAGGGAAATGCTGATGTCTGACTTCAAGATCTGCACTCTGGACGTTAGCGTCAATGTTAATTGTTAACTGCAATGGAGAACTGACTTATGACAAGCCTGTCACAGCTTTCGTCTTTAAAAAAACACTAATAAGATTTGCATGTGAATCTACTTGTGTCTAGTAAGACATTCACCCAAAATTCAGTAAAATGGTACCTTTTTACAGTTCGTTCAGCTATTTTAAAATCGTGAGCATTTGAAATTGTAACATGTATATAAACAATAATCTGCATTGCACAGTATGGACAATGCTCATGGAACAAAGTTGCTTGCTATTGATTGCTGGCTACTGAAGGAACTGAAATGAATAATCATTTGCATACACCCTGTACCTCCCCTCAGATCTGCATGACCAGTTATTTTTGCTGTTGTCACCCAACAAATATGCCACAAAAGCAGAACGATATTGTCACATGTTGTTAGTGGTTTTAGGTATTTCGCTGCTAAAGCTACAGTAGAAGAGCACGGACTCACCTGCTGCCTCACAGTCACAGTCCGAAGAGGATCCACACCTGCTGCCTCACAGTCACAGTCCGAAGAGGATCCACACCTGCCCGTCTCACCTGTTATCCGTCTCCCCGCAGGACTTTGACTGACCAAAGGTTGACTTGTAGGCTGAGTTATTTAACTAAGCTGCCGTGGGCATCATCCCAGGGTATTGTGGAGAAGTTAATGGCTTAGCTAATCGCTGTAAGGACAGCAAAGGCTGCTGGGATATTATGAAGTTCATGAAAGTTCATAAAGTTGACTTTGATAATGCAATGTAAAATATGACATAATTCCTCAGCATGGTGATAGAGACATTTTTCAATATATCTCTATGTGGAACATCAGTACCTTATTTCAACAGTATAAATAAACGAAAGAAAAGAAAAAGAAAAAGAAAGCTTCCGAGGGTGGGGTTGCTAGCATGGTTACATCACTCCTCTGGAGACCAGGGTTTCAATCTCCGCCTCAACTCTACATGTGTGGAGTACTTATGGTCTCCTGTGACCCCCCCCCCCCCCCAGCCCCCCAGCCCCCCAGCCCCCCAGCCCAAAAACATGCTAAGGTGAATTGGAGATACCAAATTGTGTGTGTGTGTGTGCCCTGTGATGACTTGGTGCCCAGTAGATTCCGGGACAGGCTCTAGACCCCTATGACCCCTGTATAGAACAAACAAGTATAGGGTTAGGGTGGCTAAAACTTATGGGCACAAAAAAATGTCAACAAACAAATGTCAACCATTGGTCTGAAACACAGTAATCAGAGCTCAATCATGTGCAGTACTGTGCAAAGGTTTCAGGCAGTCAAAGAAAATGTCGACAGCTATTTATCTGGGTATTAAGTGTATATTTGCTCAGAACAAAAAAACAATTAAAGATTAGAACATATGCAAATTAAGAGTAACAACAAAAACTAGCAAGAATTGCTTTAGTTCTCTAAAAAGTTACTTATACCTTGTTGTATGACTCGATGAACACTGCTTCAGCTCCCAGACCTCTTAGGGGTGCGCCAACCATTTCATATCTTTGTTAAAATTTACCACCAGCTCAGTTAATTAATTAATATAATGAGTCAAATAACTTCATGAGGTATTGATTAGCCAAACAAGGCGAGGAATTTGTCGAATAAAAAATGCATGGGTATATCGGATAGTTACTGCAAATATTTAGGGGAAGTTTTTAAATGGCTAAGCTGACACACTTCGACAGACAGAATATCATAGTTTTTCACCAACAGGAAGATCATTTAAACATCTTTTTCTTTGACTGCCTCAGACTTTTGCACAGTGCTGTAGAGTCATTCTGGAACCTGCACCCTGCAGCTTATGGTCATCAGGGCAGCTAACGGAGGTTAGAGGTGTCAGCAGGGCTGGAAATAAAGCTCACCCACTCGCAGGAGGTGAGTCACTTAGGGTTAGTACCAAAAAAACTGAACAATAGCCCAGTTACTAGGGGGGAAAGAGCATGTGGGGCGATGAACGAGCCCAGCTGGCCAGTAGCAATAATTCTCCAATTCCATTTCTGGGGGGTCAGTAATAGAAACCAGAGGCAGGTAAGCAGAAATAACAGCACTGCACTGACTGGCGGGGGGGACGGACTTAAAGGCACAGTCACTCACTCCAGCTCTTATGCTGAATTCTAAGAAAAAGTCACACAGCCTCAAACTGAGATGCACTAAGACACAGATCTGCTCCTGCCCCCTGCAGGAGACTAACATATCCAAATGCTTATTTCTGGGATTATGTGTCATTCTGAAGGAAATGCAAGATATTCCAAAAAGAAAAAAAAAATCAGAATCAAGCTAATACCTTAAAGTATCTTTATAAGATATTGTGTCATACAGAACCTGCACGGTGAGAAAACACCACTGAAGAACAGGATGCCCAAATTAAACCGCGACATATAGAGGGTGGTGAAGTTTGGGGGCTGAGTGTTGGTTTCCATTATATATGAGCTCCTTCAGCTAACCTCGGTGTGGCTGGTTACATGTTGTCTGTTAGATTGACATTTACTTGTAATTTTGTTCTTTATTTTTTTTCACTTACACACTCCCATATAGTAAAAACTGCAAAAGTACAAAAAATTATAATACATTGATAAAAGACTTGATGTTTATATTTTGGGGGTCACTATAAAAAATATTTTTAGTGTATTTTAAATGAAAAGTAAAATGGTAATTCAGCGGTAGTGCATGTGAATTCAGTGACAGTGACAGAGCGGGGGAGAGAAAGAGTACACACCTTACAGTGTGTCAGGGATGCAGACACACAAACACCACTGTCTCTGTTTCCTGTTTCTGATTATATACAGCTAACAACCTCCTGAAAGGTCTTGGTGAGGACAAGAGATCTGAGAAGCAGATTCACAGACACCCTGACCTTCAGAAAATAGCCATAATCAAAATTATTGCAGTTATGAAGGGAATGATTGGATTGTTAATTCTGGTCCTAACAAATCGACTTGAAGGTGAGAATATCTGCATGCACTGTGCAAATGTCTTAGGCAGCAAAAGGAAATTATGTTTAAAGTTATTTAGTTGTGCAGTAAGTGTATATTTGCTCATAATACTATGCTTTATTGTAAATTCAACAGATCAACTTGAAGGTAAAATGTGTAAATATGTTAAATAATAAATATTATGTTATACTATACTATGATAATGGAACAATTTGAAAAGAAAACCTTAACATTTTTAAGGATGTTAGTGCAAGTGTTTATAGTTTTCATTAAGCTGTCGGAACAAAAAAATATAATGTGAAAGATAATTTCAGACAGTGATCTGTCTATTATCTCGGAGAGGTAAGACAATATGTACTAGTCTAGATAAGGTAAGGATATAAACTTGTTTTTGTTCTGTTTTAGCAAGTGTTTGTGTGGCATGGAGATTCTGAATAGATGGATAATTAAAACTAATCAAACTAAAACCTCCTTTCAGGATCTGATGATGTTTGTCCTGTGGAGGTTCGAGTACCACGGAACACCATAACATCAGCTGGAGAAAACTCACCAGTGACACTGCGCTGCCCAGTGAAACACTGTGGATGGAGACCAGCAGTTACATGGTGTAAAATCTGGAATAATACACACTGCATTACTGTAAATGCAACAGACAACATTAAAATACAATGGAAAAACAGTGAAACTGAGCCAAATATCAGCACCTCAGAACTGATTTTCACACGTGTGTCCATGGGAGATGCTGGTCTGTACAGGTGTGGTGTTTATGGAGATGTGACCTCTGTCAGTCATACCATTAATGTCTCTGTCATAGGTAAGACAAACTGTTCATACAAACTGCTCTTTTCCTGCATATTAAAAATAAGAAATCTCTATTGAAAATAAGAATCTCTAATTGGATTGAGATGAGCCTCTTATCATTGTTTGTATCATAAGAAAAATATCCTAAAATAAAAAATAAAACAGTAATAATAATATTAGTGATACTGATAATTGATTAAACACTGCTTAAACTTGATTAAATATTTTACAACATGAAACAAATGTTCAAGCTATTTGTGAAAAGTGATATTTGCGCCTGCACATGTAATGTACCTTCAGATGGGTAATGAAGTGAAATATTTCTGAAGTATTTCTATGGCGTTCTGACCCTGCTCTGATTTTTCATGCTGCTAACTTGTACTGCCTGTGCACGAGCCAGAGTGAGGACATTTATTATTTTAAAAACACCATTCCTACGAGCAGAAGGCGGGCGCAAAATTTGTTATTTTGAGGATGTGCCTGTATGGCGTGAAAATGAGCAATGAGCTGGTACAAAACTATCAAACCACGTTGTGGCGCGTTGCTGCGCTGGTGGGAAATAGGGCCCAGTGGCTCGCAGACAGAGTCATGACCCCACAGGGTGTTACAAAGTAAATGGGAGGGGGTCACAAAATTATTTTCTGAATATGCATAAAAATGCATAATCCTGAAATGCAACATGTTCTGTGAGATCAGTTGGTCGAGAAAGAAAGATGTCACAGGACAACCACTGCTCTAACAGATGACAACAACCTTAGGGGATCAACCATGTAACAGCAACTCAAGAGAGGACAGCCAATAATTATACTCAAACCCAAGGCCAACCTGCTGAAGGGCAAAAACACCACACCACCCACAGGACAAGGCTAATCATTACAGTGCATTTGGTGTTGTCCATGTGAGAGGTTGTAAATCAGAGTGACTTAGCTGCTGAGGGAAACATTATCTTTGACAGGTCAAAAATGTAAATATACGTTTGTGTCTGAAGACTGCTGGTGGAGCCGGTCAGCCGACGCCCCGCTGATCATGTCCTGTCGAGCTGCGTTTGAGAATCCGGCCACAGTGACGTGGTGCAAACAAGATGGTGGCCTCTGTACCCCTCTGGAGGACAAAGACAAGTACAGCCTCATGTGGCTTCAGCCCAGCCCGGCCTGGGGGGTCTCGTACCTCACCGTGTACAACATCGGCGCGGCGGATTCAGGAGAGTATCACTGCCACGCGTCACCGGCCGGTCCCTGTGTCACGGGAGACGTTCTCAGCAGTCCGATTCGGCTGCTGGCGTCAGGTGGGTCCATCTCTCATACACGTCCTTCACCTCTGCGACTGCAGACAGGTTAAACAGTTAATGATCATACTGCTCATTATGTCCAAGCACATGCTCATATGCAGGATGTATGTAGCATGTAGCAAAAACAAAAATTTGGTCAAAAGAAAGTGCACATATCTGTCAGTTCTAATGAATATGAAACAGCTAACGGCCTCTTTCTGCCGTCACAAACAGGGGATGTGGTTAAACAATGTGGACAGGATGTAACAGGTCCCCCTACAGTAGGTATGCTCAGACCACGCCTACATGTCAGCTATAATATGTGTATTAACATACATACATACATACATACATACATACACATGGTACACATTTTAAATGTATTCATGTTAGTAACCCCTGCAATGACACTGATATTTTGCATGTGTTTGTCTGTGTGTCTTCAAAGGGATTCTCAACATTGTGCAGATAGTAGAGATCACAGTTCTGCTGGGATCGTTTGCTGCTTTTAATGTTTACTGGAGACTGAAGTTGTCAGGTAAAAAAAAATAACCCATATAACCATCCGTCTTCTAACTGCTTAAGCCAGCCACACTCCACACTACATGACATTCAAAGTCGTTAGATTGCTGTACTGTTCACGCTACACGAATTGTCGTAATCGGGAGTCTTTAAGTTGTTCTGGTTTACACACTGCATGACTGATCAAAGACAGGGGGTCACACACCACAAGATCTTTCACCAGGAAGAATCTCAGACGAGTTCGTCTGGTCTCCAAACTACATTTTGTCACGAAAACACGCGTTTGAATGACACCGGGAAATCAAAAAACTACTCTCAATGCGCCACAAACTGTTAAACACGGCAATCAAATGACAACATTTATGCTCGGCATTTACAAACGCCTGACAAATTCACCTCGTATATTGAGAACTTTCAGGAAACGGTATCACATACCTTCGGTCTTTGCTTCTGGCTATTTTACGCCTTTAATCGAATACACAATTGCTGATGCTCCAGATACTCAACTAATTCCAGCTACAATAGTCATTTACAACATTAACAATGTCCACATTATATTTCTGTTTAACCTGATTTTGTTTTTAATGCTTTTCTTTCGGAAACAAGGCAATTTCTAAGTGCCCCGAACTTTTTACGCTTTCTTAACACCTTTTAAACACCTTTCTAAAGGGGCTAAAGGAATTTTACCAAACTCCGTGTCTTGTGCTCTCATTGGCTGTGGTTCCGCACCTGCAGGAATTGGAGTCGCCAACAAAGTCTAGATCAGGGTTATTCAACTCATGGTCCTCGAGGTCCGAGCACTGCTGGTTTTCCAGCCTTCCTTTACCTGTCAGTCAGGTGTGAAGCCTCTGACCAATCAGAATCAGTAATTATTAAACAACTACCTGGGAGAACTGAAAACATAGCCTGGATTTGGAATCGAGGTCCAGAGTTGAAGACCCCTGGTCTAGATATTTAGGGCGCCACATAACTGGCGCATTGGTGACTCGTAAGGGTCACATCTTGAACTGTTCACACATAGCGATCGAAAGCTGATGGGCCTCAGGTTTTATCGGCGATCTCCAAAAACTGTTGGCCAGCGGAAAATTGGAGCTAAAAGTCCGAATTGGGCGCAGAGCCCAGCCCAGCCAGCAGAGGGCGACAGGCTGGGGCTCACTCTGTATGGTTTAATCCCAGAGCAAGAAGCAGATTTTCAGTCTGGATCTCAAGAATTTCATGTGATTACTTATGAATTTTCTACATTCCTGTGCCTTCTACCCCCAAGCGTACCGCAAAGGGAGGAGCTCCCCAGTCCAGCTGACAGAAGATGACACCCCCAGGGGGGATCCCATCCAGGCTGAGACAGAGAACGACACTGAACTGGACTATGATGACTGTTCGACTGTGTGATACATACACGCGGCCATCGGACCTACACTGGCCTGGGATCAGTTTTGAAAATGTTAACTTGCTGTGATTAATTCAGATTTGGTTCCTCCTTGCTGTTTGTGTCCTGTTTCTTTTCTTTTTCTTCGTGCTACAGTATGTAATCTGTGGGTGCTGCTTTTTTTGTCAAGGAGCATGACCTCCCCCTGCTGGCAGTCATGTGTATCACCAGCACTCGACTAGACTATCAGACTGAGGCAGAATCCTGATGCAGCTGCTTCTGATGCTGTACTATCAGCCATTTCTGAATGGGACCCCTTTTCCTTCTGAGCTTTTTAATAAAAACATTGTTTTAACAAAACAAGAAATATTGACATAATTTCCTGTACACTTTTATAAAATGCTACCTTTTTGTGCACTTATTCGGATGTAAAATTGCATAAAACAAGCGAGGCTTGATTTAAAAAAAAAAAAATGACAGGGAAACAAAATGAAGATCCGTCACACAAGTAAATCAGGGTACTGGGCAGAAATCAGACCTAAAATACTGTGTGTAACCAGCCCTGGTCATCATATCAGGGTATTGTGGAGAAGTGATTGGCTCAGCTAGTTGGTGAAAGAAAGTCGGCAGCAAAGGCTTCTGGGATATTGTTCAGAATGGCCAATTAATACAAAACAGATTTTGAAGGCGCAATGTAAAATTCTGGTAAACCTCAGGGGGGTGACAGAGGAATTTCCTTAAGTGGATATATCGCATTGTAGAACACCAGCACTAATTTACAAAATACAAACATAGCGCAGTAAGAATCATATGACCACAAACAGCAATTAGAAAACAATAATAAAGAGCAATTCAACAGTGTGAAGCCTCACTCGCAGTCACCAGCACAAAGTTATTATAACAGCTATAGGAGCTAAAACGTGTCAGTAACAGAAACCAAAGGCAAGTACACAGAAACAGCAGCATCGCATTGACCCTGGTGGAAGAGGCTCACAGGAGCGAGGCAGAGAGGCTTAAAGGCACAGTCACTCACTCCTGTTCTTACGCTGATTTCTAAGAAAGAGGAAGTCACACGGCCTCAAACTGAGACACACACACTGATCTGCTGCTGCCCCCTGCACACACACTATTCTTAAATTACTTATATGCTTCTTTTTGTGACTCTGTATTACTCTAAAGGAACTGCAAGATATTGCAAAAGGAAAAAAGATCTGAATCAAGCTAATACGTCTTATATTAACTGTGAGTTATTAACTTTAAAGGTCAGACAGAAACTAAACGGTGAGAAAACATCACTGAACAATAAGGAGCTGAAATAAAACCGCACCTTTATGGGGGGAGGGGGGTTGGGTATCGGTTTCCGTTAGTAACAGAGTTCCTTCAGTCAGCCTCACTGTGGTTGGTTACATGTTGTCCATTAGATTGACATTTACTTGTTATTTATTTTTGTATAATTTGCCCTGAGTTTTGTTTTTCTTTCTTCATTTTTAAACACCCATAGACACAAAACTAGAAAGGTCAAAATATTGTAATGAGTATGTATATACACAATTATATTGCAGAGGCCCTGTAATAAAATACATACTATATATTTTAAATGAAAACTAAAGTGAATGCTAATTCAGCATTGGTGACAGAGTGTAGGAGAGAGAGAGTACACACCTTACAGTGTGTCAGGGATGCAGACACACAAACACCACTGTCTCTGTTTCCTGTTTCTGATTATATACAGCTAACAACCTCCTGAAAGGTCTTAGTGAGGACAAGAGATCTGAGAAGCAGATTCACAGACACCCTGACCTTCAGAAAATAGCCATAATCAAAATTATTGCAGTTATGAAGGGAATGATTGGATTGTTAATTCTGGTCCTAACAAATCGACTTGAAGGTGAGAATATCTGCATGCACTGTGCAAATGTCTTAGGCAGCAAAAGGAAATTATGTTTAAAGTTATTTAGCTGTGCAGTAAGTGTATATTTGCTCATAATACTATGCTTTATTGTAAATTCAACAGATCAATTTGAAGGTACAATGTGTAAATATGTTAAATAATAAATATTATGTTATACTATACTATGATAATGGAACAATTTGAAAAGAAAACCTTAACATTTTTAAGGATGTTAGTGCAAGTGTTTATAGTTTTCATTAAGCTGTCGGAACAAAAAAATATAATGTGAAAGATAATTTCAGACAGTGATCTGTCTATTATCTCGGAGAGGTAAGACAATATTTACTAGTTTAGATAGGGTAAGGATATAAACTTGTTTTTGTTCTGTTTTAGCAAGTGTTTGTGTGGCATGGAGATTCTGAATAGATGGATAATTAAAACTAATCAAACTAAAACCTCCTTTCAGGATCTGATGATGTTTGTACTGTGGAGGTTCGAGTACCACGACATACCAATACATCAGCTGGAGAAAACTCACCAGTGACACTGCACTGTCCAATAAAACACTGTGGATGGAGACCAGCAGTTACATGGTGTAAAATCTGGAATCTTACACACTGCATTACTGTAAATCCAACAGACAACATTAAAATACAATGGAAAAACAATGAAACTGAGCCAAGTATCATCACCTCAGAACTGATTTTCACACGTGTGTCCATGGGAGATGCTGGTCTGTACAGGTGTGGTGTTTATGGAAATGTGACTGCTGTCAGTCATTTCATTAATGTCTCTGTCACGGGTAAAACAGGCTTTTCATACAAACTGCTCTTTTCCTGCATATTAAAAATAAGAAATCTCTATTGAAAATAAGAATCTCCAAATGGGGTGAGATTAACCCCTTATCGTTGTTTGTAACATAAGAAAAATATCCTAAAATAAAAAATAAAACAATAATAACAATAATAATAATATTAATGATACTGATAATTGATTAAACACTGCTTAAACTTGATTAAATATTTTACAACATGAAACAAATGTTCAAGCTATTTGTGAAAAGTGATATTTGCGCCTGCACATGTAATGTACCTTCAGATGGGTAATGAAGTGAAATATTTCTGAAGTATTTCTATGGCGTTCTGACCCTGCTCTGATTTTTCATGCTGCTAACTTGTACTGCCTGTGCACGAGCCAGAGTGAGGACATTTACGTCCATGTAAAACAGAGTAAATTACCGCGCTGAACACATGGCTGTGGTCTCTGGTCAACAGAGGGACCAGCTGATTATTCGGTACCTTCTACTTTTAGAAAATGTTAACCAGTGTGCTGTGGAGATTCTGAAACGATGGAACACGGTGATATTGGCTGTGGAAAAGTCCGGAGTGACACTGAACTGTCCAGTGAAGCACTGTGGAGGGACACCAACACTTACATGGTGTAAAATGAAAACCACGCTCTACTGCATGACTGTCACAGAGACAGACAAGATTAAAATAGAATGGAAAAGAGACAAAACAGATCCAGACATCAGCACCTCACGGCTGGTTTTTAAACATATATCCATGGAAGATGCTGGTCTGTACAGGTGTGATGTTTCTGGAAGTGCGCCCCCTGTCGGCCATTGCATTAACATCACTGTTACAGGTAAGACAGAAATCCCTCAGCTCCCTGTTTTCTATGCGTTTTAGATCATGTCAGGACACTAAAACGATGAATATTATTTTTCAGTGCTGCCTGCATACGGCCCACGGAGTGAGCTTGTCGCTGTGCTGGATTCACAGCTTCATACTCCAACCAGACTGAAGCAGAATCAACTTCATTCATCAGGTACATTGAATTTATCTTGGTGTATTTGGTCCTGCTCAGCATGGAAACATGATGATAATGACTGTGTACACAGCAATGTAACACGGTTGGCTATATTTTTAGGATCTAACGCAAAGCAAAATTTCGCTTCGTTTTTGCAACATGTATGGCAACAAACAACGGGGCACAAAAAATGCTGCGCATTTTCAGCAATCCAAATTTCTTTCAATTACACCACCTACTTAATTCTGACATTTTAATGATACGTATCGGTTTGTTCTTTGCTTATATACACTGCTCAAAAACATTAAAGGAACACTTTTTAATCAGAGTAAAGCATTAAGTCAAACTTCTGGGATATTGACATGGTCAGTTAAGTAGCAGAGGGGGTTGTTAATCGGTTTCAGCTGCTTTGGTGTTAATGAAATTAACAACAGGTGCACTAGAGGGGCAGCAATGAGACGACCCCCAAAACAGGAGTGGTTTGGTTTAACAGGTGGAGGCCACTGACATTTTTCCCTCCTCATCTTTTCTGACTGTTTTTTCACTAGTTTTGCATTTGGCTACAGTCAGTGTCACTACTGGTAGCATGAGGTGATACCTGCACCCTACAGAGGTTGCACAGCACAGTCCAGCTCCTCCAGGATGGCGCATCAATACATGCCAATTGCCAGAAGGTTTGCTGTGTCTCCCAGCACAGTCTCAAGGGCATGGAGGTGATTCCAGGAGACAGGCAGTTACTCTAGGAGAGCTGGACAGGGCCATAGAAGGTCCTTAACCCATCAGCAGGACCAGTACCCGCTCCTTTGTGCAAGCAGGAACAGGAGGAGCACTGCCAGAGCCCTACAAAATGACCTCCAGCAGGCCACTGGTGTGAATGTCTCTGACCAAACAATCAGAAACAGACTTCATGAGGGTGGCTTGAGGGCCCGACGTCCTCTAGTGAACCCTGTGCTCACTGCCCGGCACTGTGGACCTCGATTGGCATTTGCCATAGAATACCAGAATTGGCAGATCTGCTACTGGCACCCTGTGCTTTTCACAGAGGAGAGCAGGTTCACACTGAGAACATGTGACAGATGTGAAAGGGTCTGAAAAGTCATGGAGAACGTTATGCTGCATGTAACATTGTTCAGCATGACCGGTTTGGTGGTGGGTCAGTGATGGTCAGGGGAGGCATATCCATGGAGGGACACACAGACCTCTACAGGCTAGACAGCAGCACCTTGACTGCCATTGGGTATCACACACACAGACAAGAAGAGGAGAGAGGGATAAAATAGGGCAAGAAAGCCCTGGGCTATCTTGTATGTGTGTGTGTGTGTGTGTGTGTGTGTGTGTATGTGTGTGCGTGTGCATATGTACGTGTGTGTGTGTGCGCATGTGTGTATGTTTGTGTGTTGTGAGTGTATGTATTAGTGTGCAGGTTAATATGAAATGATTCCCAATGAGTGTGCGAGACCACAAAGCCACCGCCCCGGAGCCCCCCAGACAGCCAGGAGAGCCCCGAGCGATCATGGACCCAGTCGCCACACAGCGGGCAGGCACCCGGGCCCCCCGCCACCGGAGGGCTTCGCGTCCGCCCAAGGAGGCAGAGGGGGGAGGCAGAGGGGGGAGGCACCGGGCGCACCCTCCCTCCCCCAAATCCCCTCACTACCGCCCCCGCACCACCCCATCATCCACGTGCTCCCCCGTTCCAGGACAAACATGCAGACAGCAGTATACAGTGTACAGAACCATGCATACACACATACACACACTCAGACACACACTCCCAGTCGCACCTGATCGTCTTTGAGGCCCGGCAACAGATGCCCCGGAATTGCCCAGTGGACAGCCCCAGATGATGGACCCCCCCAGATCGAAGGCAAGCGGGCAACCCGCCTGAGGCCGGCAGCACCCCACAGATGCAGTCATCCCCCCCGAGCCAACCTGCCAGCGCCTGCCGCCTCCGCCACACCCAGGACCCCCTACCCCACCCCGTCTGCCCCTCATCCACCTTGATCATTGATGGTGAACATGTGTGTGAACTAAGGTGTCGTTACAATATGGGGGAGCATATGGGGAAAAGACACCCCAGCCAGAGCTGCGGTCCTCCCCCACCGCCCCCCCAAGCCCTCAGTGTCTAAAGTGGAGTTAAAATAGAGGGGAAGGGAGCTGCGCAGTCCAGCTGTGGGCAGCCGAAGCAGCCGACCCAGGACCTGCACAGCTCCCCTCGCCCTCCAAGGCCCCATGTGAAAGAGTGGTGTGACATGTACTTAGCTGACTTAGCTGCTGAAGGAAACATTATCTTTGACAGGTCAAAAATGTAAATATACGTTTGTGTCTGAAGACTGCTGGTGGAGCCGGTCAGCCGACGCCCCGCTGATCATGTCCTGTCGAGCTGCGTTTGAGAATCCGGCCACAGTGACGTGGTGCAAACAAGATGGTGGCCTCTGTACCCCTCTGGAGGACAAAGACAAGTACAGCCTCATGTGGCTTCAGCCCAGCCCGGCCTGGGGGGTCTCGTACCTCACCGTGTACAACATCGGCGCGGCGGATTCAGGAGAGTATCACTGCCACGCGTCACCGGCCGGTCCCTGTGTCACGGGAGACGTTCTCAGCAGTCCGATTCGGCTGCTGGCGTCAGGTGGGTCCATCTCTCATACACGTCCTTCACCTCTGCGACTGCAGACAGGTTAAACAGTTAATGATCATACTGCTCATTATGTCAAAGCACATGCTCATATGCAGGATGTATGTAGCATGCAGTAAAAACAGGAATTTGGTCAAAAGAAAGTGCACACATCTGTCAGTTCCAATGAATATGAAATAACTAACGGCCTCTTTCTGCCGTCACAAACAGGGGATGTGGTTAAACAATGTGGACGGGATGTAACAGTGGGTATGCTCAGACCACGCCTACATGTCAGCTATAATATGTGTATTAACATACATACATACATACATACATACACATGGTACACATTTTAAATGTATTCATGTCAGTAACTCCTACAATGACACTGATATTTTGCATGTGTGTGTCTGTGTGTCTTCAAAGGGATTCTCAACATTGTGCAGATAGTAGAGATCACAGTTCTGCTGGGATCGTTTGCTGCTTTTAATGTTTACTGGAGACTGAAGTTGTCAGGTAAAAAAAGCAAACCATATGACCATCTGTCACGCCCACGCAGGCGGGACCCACCGGGTGCGCAGCATTACAGCTGATTAGCGGACTTTCAATAGAGACCGAGAAGCCGCTACACATTACGAAGAATTGAGCTAAATGACTTTGAGCCATACCGAGCAATTCTGTGTCTTTCGTCTGCCCTATTTCCCACGCCAATTCAGTCTGCCTAGTGTGTTCTCCTTACCCTTTTTCCTTTCCTTTCCCGTACCTGACCTGCTTTCCCTGCCGAGATCGGCACCTCACGTCCCCGCTTCCCTGTGTGGTCGTGTCCCGTGCTTCCCCGTAGGACTGATTCCCTGACTACTGACCCTCGCTTTCGACCATCAACCCTGCTTATTGCTTATACCTGTCTGTACCTTCGCCCCGATCCAGCCATTAAAGCCGGCTGTTGCTTGCATCTCCGGATCCGTGTTTTCTGTCCGGGCGAGCACCACACCATCCATCCATCTTGTAATTACTTTCCGTGGTCAGGAGCCTGGTTGGGTGCATAGCCCATTTCAGCCAGAAGAGGGCGCAAGACTTTGACTTACCCTGCATGGTTTAATCCCAGAGCAAGAAATATGCTTTCAGTACGAGGCTGGGTCTCAAGCAATTTGTGTGATTACCCTTCGTCTTGTGAATTTTCTACATTTCACCCCCTGTGCCTTCTACCCCCAAGCGTACCCCAAAGGGAGGAGCTCCCCAGTCCAGGTGACAGAGGATGACACCCCCGGGGGGGATCCCATCCAGGCTGAGACAGAGAACGACACTGAACTGGACTATGATGACTGTGCGGCTGTGTGATACATACTGCACTGACCTGGGATCAGTGTGTAAATGTTAACCCAATTAATCACAGCAAGTTTTCGTTTCCGCCTGCTGTTTGTGTCATGTTGTATTCTGTACTCCACGCTGGCCCCCTCTCCTGCCAATAGCCTGTGCCAGAGACCCAACACACAGCATGTCATCCTGGTAAATGGCAGTGACCCCTTTGTATGCAGACAGCGTTCCCTTAGGAAATTCTTTACCTCATAAAATCGGACTTAGTTTAAAGGTTGATACTGCTGTGATTTGCCTGAACGAGGCCAGAGCAGATGGACTAGGACCGTCTGCACTGTGAAGTGGAACTTCTGTTATTCTGTGCAGGACAGGCAGGGTGAGTGGCTCTAAGCCACTTCAGGGTTTACAGACTACTTTAAAACTGAAATGCTCCTGCTCTTGGCTAAATACTTCAGTTCTTCTTTTGCTTTGACTGGTCAGTTTCTTTGATTGAAAGACTCTTCCTGCTGTTTCACATTAACACATTAGTGACACCTGCGTGATTTGGAGCGTTGTTTCAAGTGGTGCTTGCCGGTGTTAAATATGTCGGTGGATGGGAAATGGTTTCTTTTGTGGTTGAATTAAAGAATTGTTTTTGGTGGTTGCTTTGTAATTTCTTTTTTAGTAATGAAGTTAGGTTGGGTGTCTTGCGGGTTTTGGCCTATGTCAGCAGTTTTTAAGTTTTATTATTATGAAGCACGATTTACATAACAGCGGAAAAATTTGTACAACTATGCAATACCTCGACGTGCTCTGATGCTCTGTCCCTCAGTATGTAACGAGGATACTAAAGTGGTGAATGTTTAAAATACCCCACAATGTTTCTCCCACTGACAACAGCGTCACTTCTGCTTCGTTGTGACAGCAGCCCCTCATCACCCCGTGCATCACAAGCTGTATTCAGTACGCAAAACTGCCCACGCTATTAACTCCCAAATCATTCACTGTTTTTTCGTATTATGCGCGCTATTTCGCACAGTCCCGTGAGCTATTCCCACCTCTTAAAAGTTCGTCTTTACAAAGACTGCAAATCGATGTGCTACTAGTTGCTGTTAAAGTGTAAAATACCCCCAGATCCTCACCTTCTGATTTTTTTTATTCGCTCCTCGTACTGCAAAGTGTATGCGCATGACGTCACCGCAGGCGGAAGTCACTCGGAAGTGCTCACACCCACCGAGTAGCAAAAGAAACCGCGTGGCAGCGTTAGTGTTCAGTTTGAATGCCGCAAAAACACGTCTAAAATGGAAAGAGCTGTTGTGTGATTGATTGTTCAAACGGATTTAACATGAAATGAAAGCTGTCTTTTTAGGGATTGCCAAAAACTCAATGAGTAAGTACCGGACGTAGATCGGTCACACATGATCCGTCGAAAAAGTCTGGATCGGCGCCGATACTGATCCGAATATCGCTCTCACTGTGGTTCCGACTATACATGCTACTTCACACCTGTCCGAACTAGCAGTACACATAGGGGCATGATGCGGTGAATCACACATGCAGCCTTTTATCCCAGACTAGTAGGCTGCTGCTTCCAGCTCAACCTATAACCATTCAATCATATGCTTCCCGTGAGACAGTATCAATGAAAAATTCTGTTTAGCACAGTTGACACAGAATTGAAAAGGTACAGCATCATCTACAACTCACTGGACATCACAGACCTACTCTCACACCTATGAAGTCGACTACATCACATTACCCATGTATCAAGGCAAGAGCACTGTACTGCTCAATGTTGACTAATCTTTTTGGTTTTACGCTGTCCCGGCTCACAATACTACATCTACTCATAGAATATATGTTCGTGTGAGGGAATATATTCCCTGCTGGGGGCTGTTTGAATGCTTTAAAACTGACTCTCATCGAGGAATCCACTTCACTGCTAGGTGGCATGGAGGGTAGGGATTTCGAAGGATATCGCGGTATCCTTATGACAAAATTTGCTTTTTTTTTTTTTTTTGTTGACCTTTACTTTGTGAAACTCAGTGCTGCCACCTGCTGGAAACACCTAGTCAATTTTCTTGCACATGCATAGTGGACATGCATGACTTCAGCCACACATAACTGTCCAGTACAAACCCGCCATTGCTCCTGGTGAGTGATTCTTTGTTGGGGAATGACAGGAGTCTTTAGGTATCCTCTTGTGAGCTAATCATAAAGCCCTTGACCACCCAGTTCAGGTATGCAGGCAATTAGAATTACAAGGTAAAATGTCCTTTTATTAACATTGCCGATTCCCCTTGATAAATCCACACTCTGGGGAAAAAAACAAAACACGTGAGTTTCTCATTAGAAACAAAGTGAATAGAAAGAAACTCATCCAGGCACTTTGCAGAACCTGTTGCATGCCTGAAATCACAGGTCTGGATGAATGAGTTTAATGGAAGTTGATTGAATTGGGTTTATGATATTATCTATTGCTTCTTTCAACCTTGATGCTAAAACTTTACTAAGGAGCTTGTAATCTGTATTTAGTAATGTGAACAGTCTTAGATTATCTAATATTCTTTTATCTTTATTGGCACTCGTCCCACATATTACTCCTTGTACTCCATGTAAATTCATGTATTGAAAAATCAAATCAGCGGTGTTCCATTTTGAACCAATATGGGATGCAATTTGTCTTGTATTGCTGGACTGCACACTCAACCACCCCCGCCCCAGCAAATTTTATTGTTCACAAAGGTGGGGGCTGGTTTCCCTTATTTCTTAAAATCAAAATTGTCAACCCTAATGAAGATTAATTGTTTGATCGATAAAGATGCATGTTTCTAGCCAGCCAGCCGATCAAAATGACATGAACCATGAAAGAACCCTGATATTCTGAAAATGCTGATTGATTTGAATTAATTCTTAGGTTGACAGGACACAACGAGAGTGAGAACTATAGATGTGCTTTCCCACTATGATGATAAAGTCACTGTTTGTGTTGCATTCACATAAAAAATTACTTGATGTGTAAATATGTGAATGGTAACTAAATGTCCATTCTCACTGGGCTAAGCCTGTGTGCCTGTAATCAGAAGGTCGCCAGTTCGAACCCAGCCTCAGCACATCTGTGGGTCCTTGAGCAAGGCCCTTAACCCCCAGCTCCCTGGGCGCTGCTACAGGTGGCTGCCCTTCGCGGGCAACTTACTCTACAAAGAGCAAGATGGGGGAGGCGTAAAGAGAATTTCCCCATGGGGATCAATAAAGTATCAATTATTATTAAAAATATAGAAGAATAAGAATGGAAGACATGTATTATTATAAAGATAAAGGTTCAGAAATGTATACAGTACATAAATGAGATATTACTATGTGCAGTATTAAGGGTTACATGATGATATTACAGAAGCTTTAAGTACAAGGCAGGACCCAAATATAGAAAATGGATGGATAGATGATCATAAACCCTAATTTCCACCATAGTATTGGTTGAAACATTGTTTGGACAAGCGGTAGGACAAGCAGAAAGACCAAGATGGAAGAGGAGACATGTTATGCGTTATTACAAAGATTTCAGTGAATAAATGAAAACTACCATAAAACCTTTAGTATTTGCACACTTCACGCCAGCTTCTGGCTCAGACACTTTTTCTACAGGCAGGCACACAGAAAACCGAAATGTGAGCACAACTGAATTTGAGAGTTTGAAAATGTAAATTGCGCACTCAAGGCGTGCGCCACAACAATCACAAAAAAAGCAATCTACAGAATCCCATAAGGAGTGCATATCTGTCTTCATCTACCTTGTTAGGTAAACGGTTTAGCCAGTAAGTCATTACAGCCACTGCTAATGGTTTAGTTTGTAAGGAGTTTGCTCTGGTTAGCCATTTAACTTAAGACAGGTCACCTTTGACCATAATAAAACCCAGATTTACTGTGGATCTACCTACCCTGCAGAGCATAGGTGCAGCCCTAATTTAACAAACAAACAAATTTATTTTTGTATAGCGCATTAACACAACATTACATCGTCTCAAAGCGCTTTACAGCATCCCCACACAAAGCCCCCAGCGAGTAAGCCATAAGCTACAGTGGCCAGGAAAAACTCCCAAGAAGGAAGAAACCTTGGGAGGGACCAGACTCAAAGGGGGAGCCCATCCTCCAGTGGCCGGCAGGGAGACACATCTAATATGATTATCGCATCTAATATGATGCAGGGTACGAGTGTCATGATCTGATCTGGCCTGCCCTGTCCTATTCCTGTGAGGGCCAGCAGGTGGCGCTCCTTCCCCTAGTTAGTTAGTCAGGTATATTAATACCTCCTCATCCTGTGTACCCCAGTCCGGTCATTATCCCCTGTTTGTGCTGTCTGTTTCCTGTACTGTATTTGCTTGTATCCCAAATAAAGTTGCCCGCCGGGGGTGAAGTGCGAAGTGCTGGGTCACGTCTTCCTGTCCTCACCCGCCGACATAACGGGTCGATCTTCGGAAACAGGAATGAGCCGCCCTGATCTAGACAATCTTAGCCCCTCACCCGCAAACGGAAATACCACGATATACCCGAAATACCAAATATACCACAGTATGTATTGCCGTAATACCTCCCAAGCCTAGCCAGCATCCCCCACCTCTCGGTTCTCCCTCATCCGCCTAAAATATGCCTAAGGTGGGATGTCTGCAAATCAATGCAACTGTAGCGGACTTGATATTGTGGCGGCCGGTGCTTCGTGGCGCAGGGAATCTGATATTTAATTAACTGAATATTGACAAGTTAATTAGCAGAAGGGCAGCATCCCTCTTACCCCCTACAGCGGTCCTGAGGTAACTGATTAAACATAAATTATATAATTGGATTATATAATTTCACTTGACTACTACAGTTGAACATAACTAGCACAATTAGACTAAATCTTATGGCAAACCCAACTTAGCAAATCATGTTAGTAACACACAATAGATTAAATGACAAAATATATCAAGCAAGAATAATGTTTTTCTAACTAAAGCTGTCATACCTGAAAATCGACAAGCTAATTAACAAAAGGCCAATGTCTCTCTCTCACCCACGGAAAAGGGAAACGAACGAAACTTCTTACTACTTGGATTAATGCCAAAACAATTAAGTAAAGTTAAAATTAAATTAACATATTTTGCTTACAAAAAGAAGAGTTTAACTTGAGCGAGCACATTTCCCACTTCAGTGGTCCCGAGGTGGCAAGATGCCAGACCCTGCGCCCCCAAAATGAACGTTCTCATCATCAGACGTGGCCATACAGTGGTAAACATGTAGTCATCATTTAACGTACAATAAACATATCATTAACCTGACAAAAATTCCAAAACTTAGTGAAGTTAAAAAAACTTCCTATTTAGTTTAACTACACAACCAGAAGCCGTTTCTGTAAGATTTCCGCAGCATCCTGTACCGTTACAGAGCCATGCATATAGGGCTACATCGTACATCATGTTCATATATCGCATTATGTACGTTACATCGGCTGCTACACGGCCATTGCATGTTTGTCATACTAAATCGCGGTGGTATGACTGAAGGCGCGCACTTTTTAATCCGAGACAGAGCGGCCATGGGGTGGCGCTATATACCAGCTTGGCTGGGATTTCTGCCTTGGGTCCGTATTTAGACACACTGGAACACCCCTCTAAGCTGCTCCGATCCTCGCCCACCCATAAATAAAGCCGCCTTGTCACCCCTCCTCAATCTGCACCTTTCTGTATAGGACGAGGGCAGGACAGCATTGCTGCTGCTGTCAGTTTACTGGTACATGCTTGGACAAACTGGGACTTCACACTGTTGCTCTTTTTATTATGGGATATACATAAATTGCTTCACCTGTAAGTGAAACCTGTTTTACTATCATGAAAAGTAAGTTTTAGCCATTGCGGTTCGGTCTGGAAGAAAAGACTTCACTCTGAACCGGTGCAACCGGCTTCTTCATTAATTTGTTCCGATAAAGGCGATGGATTTGCAGAAGTTGGGCGAAGCGTCCTCGGCATTGCTGGGCTGCGTGGCGGTGCAGAGGAACTCATCGGGAAACGGCACGGAAAACGGGACCGCGGACGCCGCTGATGCCGCCAACTGTGGAAATGCGTCCGCTATTGTACGGCTGCAGCCAGGGAGACAAAGGGGTGAGATGAAATGTTTCTATGTAAGATGCCTTTATGATTGTTGTACTACTGCGTCTTTCTGTAGGCTATCTAACATACACGCTCGTTGTTTAAGGTTAATTATCACATAAGCTCAGCTCGTAAGATCACAATACTGGGTTTATTATAGTGGAACATACTCAAGTAGGTATGATTGAGATAACATCCATCCATCCATCACCCTGTGAGTAATTTTTATGGTTCGCTGCCATGAACACTCCACTAAGGCAAGTTGCATTGCGCTTCCCACTTTCATTTGTGTTCCAGTCCCTTCCAGTTAATTGACCTGTATCGCACTGACAGTTTCAAACCCATTTCATCATGATGATTGAAGGAGATTCTAATGGGCCGCGTGAAAAATGTCCTTCATTTGCAGTCTGACGCCTAACGATTTGGTGAAAAAACACGTAATTAAATCGACATGATGAAGATAAGCTCTCCGAAGATCGTTAGGGGAGTGACGTGTCCACAAAGTCGGGGGTATCAGTTCTCAAAGGACGGTGCTTTTAAACCTTAAACGACGCGCATCCCAATCCTTTCCTACCATAGCCTTATGCTATTTTCCCTCGAACTGTCTCAGTGGCGACTTAATGATAATTTCTCCAAAAGGACTGCCGTTTTTGTAGCTACGAAAGAACTTAAGTCTATTGGTCGTTCCGACTTTCATCGCAATGAGCACTTATGGTGATGAATATAATCAGATAAATGGGAGCATTTCACCAGAAGAGATTATTATCAAAGAGCAACTGGTGAAATTCATCCTATTTTGTTGTACATATTTGTACAGGACTCTCTTCAAAGGGTATGCCTGGATTGTGTGAAATACATTACAGAAGCCATCTTTCTCTTCCAGGAAAACAATATATACCATCCAGGTCTTGCTATGCGGGTGCTGTTGCTTTTAAATGTTCATGCAGTGGTGAAAGTTATTGGCCATTCTGTGGACGTTTCTGTAAAGAAAAGCCAGACCAACGGAAACTTAAACGATTTTTGCCTTCGGAAGATGCTGAGTTTGAAGATGCTCACCCCCTAAAATTGAATTTTCTGGGAATACCTGGATGCAGTCTACATCATTCCCTCATTCCATATTTTACTCACAGAGAACTGAGACAATAAATATGTATGGGTACTCCAGCAGAACATGTACAATAATCAATGTGGTATCACCACAAATAAGCAAAATTTCTATAGAAACGTTTTAACCAAATACAACCAGCGAATTTTCTTTTTTTTTTGCGTGTGTAGAGATCCTGCAGTCGATGCTCTCAGCCATTGTGTGATGAACCCCCCCCGATGCCGACCCTGGTTCTCTGTATATCCACCCCACATCCACCTGTTTATCACCAGTTGATAAACAGACCGCCCTGCTCTTCTGGATCCCTTAGGTCATAGGTCAAGGGATCGTGTGCAAAGTGGTGTCCCTTTAGTGACAGACATCAGTAAAGGAGGGTGGGTGTGGGATGAGAGGACGACGTCCAGCATTATGAACCACCTGTTTTCTGTGGGGCTGATTGGAGGGAGACACTCAAGCGGAGTCATTTATCAGCTGAGGGTAATGATCACCATCATGGGATTAGCATAGAGATTTGCAGTCATACCTTCCCAATGGATAATCTTTGATTTATTTAGTCAGCAACAATATCAAGAGTGAGGATCATTGGTTATTAAAATCCAAACCCTTATTATTCATCCAGAGATTTAGTTTCAGCTTTATTTTTGCATTATTTCCCATGACTATATACAAACACAAAACTATGTAAGTTCCTTTCATCTATACTCTAAAAACAAACTTAGAAAACACCATAAAATGGTGAAACCATCTTGGTTTGTGTACAGGCTTGTTTGAAGCTTCCTTTGAGATGTGAGACATGAGCCCTAATTGGTCTGAAGGAAGCCAAACCAACAGCAATGAGAATTTCTGTACTTAGAGAAATACAAGGAACTTCTCTAATGAGGTCACGGTGTGGATGCTGAATAAACGAATACATCTAAAAGAATTCGTCTGGGATTTTTTTCTCATTTAGGTCAGCAAGTTTGAAGTTAGACTCTTTTTCCATCATTTCTGGCCTTTTTAGTTGGTTGCGCCATTCGACCCCAGTTGGGACTCTTCTTTCACTAGAGGCCTTGTAATCACTAAGCTGTTAAATGTGTAAAACACGCCTGCAGACAATCCACCTCAAGAAAAGAGTGGATCGCAGTTCGGTTCCAGCCTTAAAGAAGATACAGTGAATCACACAGCCTGTTATCCCAGACCAGGACGGTAGCTTCGAGTTCAGTAGCCCCTCACTTCTTCAAAATAAAATAAAATAATTTTTTCATCCTCGAGGTGCCACATTTCAGCTTAAGAACAAAGTAATTTCACACTATCTGGTGGTACAACACCCACCAGCGAGCCCTGTTTGTTTTGTAATACCTGGAAGCACACAGTCGCTAAGCACAGGGGTGACCAAAGCCTTTCTGCCTTCTTCAGGATTGGCTGGTCCTTCAGTGCTACCCTCTTGGCTACCATATAGACAGTGACTGAAGAATGGAGACAGCGGTTGTTTGCCAGTAGAGAGAGAAATGAGAAGATACCACATGAAGGAAACAGGGTCGACAGCATAAGACCTTTGATTATGGAGTGTAAACTTTTAAACTCCCCTCACTGTAGAATATCTATGAGTACTGCCATGCAGAAAATCAACCTTGAGGTATGAACAGCTACAAAAAAGTGAAATAATTCTAGATCCAGTCCAAGTATATAACTGCACAACTCATAAAATTGTGATTAGTAATGCAGCTTCTAATTGGCCTTTTTTCATAGATATGGATTCATGAACGGATGATTTTGTTACTCGATGAATCAATGAACAGGAATTTGATAAGACCTGCAATAGGGACTAAAAGATTAAATTTCCAGCTTCACTTGGTTCCCACTCCAGACAATTAGCCTTCTGAAAGATGAGGCTTTGCAGGGCACAAAATTCTCAAAGGATATTCAAAACAATTAGATGGAAAATCAGTGCACATTACATCCTAATCAAAAGCAAAATTGTTTTAGTACATAGTCAGTCATATTTCATGTTGTCTTTGATTATCATGAATGCAGTTCTGATTGCCCACATTGTAATGAATTTATCCATTTCGCTAACAGCCTGTGTACTTTGCTTTGGTGTCAGAACTTGATGTATGTTGTTTTCAGGCTGAAAGTCAAAGCATCACCTAATGTATTATATCAGTCCTGGATGACTAAACTTCATTGTTCATCCCGGTTTTTCACTCTATGAATCTTAAAGTAAACGATGTGAAATCGTGCTGAGTTTCCATTAACCACCAACAGATGGACGCAGCACTGATCGATTGTAAGAATCCTTTGTCAGCAAGAACAACTCGATACACCACATTATTGATTCGCTTCTGAAGGAATGTGGATTGAATTAAACACTGAACTCATCAGCTTCCCCTTCCATTCGCGTTAGGCCTTTTAAAGCTCATTTGGAGGTTGAACGTTGTGTTGATTGCTTAAGCAGTTAACCCAGGAACATATGAGTCATTCAGTGAACATTTAGGGGCCTTTAGTATGTAACATAAACTCTAATAGTTAAAGAAAATGTTCTGGTGTTACTGTCTGATATGAGCATTTTTTTTAAATATTTATAGTGATAATGGACTTGATGTTCATTGAACTTGTTTGCAGATGTACAACTGTGTTGTAGGGACAAAATAGTAGCCAGGAATGGAGAAAAGTCCATTTTTTTCAGGTGGGGTTAATACTTCTGTTGAGATGGATGTTAATTATATGTTAATACGATGAATGTATAATGTAGCTCCTATGCATGACTGTCTTTTTTGTGTTTGACATTTTCATGTGTGCAGCGAACTCATGATTATTTTAGAGAAAGATTTAAAATCCTTTGTGTTGAATCTGGCCGCCTGAAGTTCAGTCAAATTACTTTTCTTTGTAAGATCAAGAAAAATACCGAATAGCAAGTGGATTGATTTACTGAAATAATGTAATATTAAGACTCTGGAGGAACGTATAGTGTTAGTGATATTAATTTAATAAATCAAAGCAAAATCAAAGAGCTGCTATTCTTTTTAGGTGTGCTGTGGCGGTCTTATCCACATGACTTAGAGGTGATATTGAACCACAAAAGACGGTCATGAAAACGTATCATGATGCGGAGAATTTTTTCATTTAGGGTTAAAAGTGCGTAAACATTCCTCCCTCTTCTTCTCCATCCACCTCTCTCTGTCCTGCCCCCCGCCCCTTCGCTCTCTCTCAGAGATGGACTCTGTGCGAATTCTGCTCTACACGCTCATCTTCCTCCTGGGCGTCTTCGGAAACCTCCTCATCATCATGGTGCTGATCATGAACAAGCACATGCGCACAGTGACCAACTCCTTCCTGCTGTCGCTGGCGGTCAGCGACCTGATGATGGCGATTTTCTGCATGCCCTTCACGCTCATCCCTAACTTGCTGGAGGACTTCATCTTTGGGGCGGCTATGTGCAAGATCGTCGCTTACCTTATGGGTAAGATGCCCCCCCTGACCAGTACTGGCAGAGTGTTCCACTGGGTGGTTTAGTCCCAGGTGTGGCTGACGCTCTAAGAGATGATTTTATCTGCACCGTGAGACGATTTTATACGGCCCTTGGCAAGTTTTTTTAATCATCATTAATCAATCGATTGAATGTTTTCTGTAGAAAATTAAAATCAATGTAACATCATTCTGCTAATCAGCAGTGGTAAAATATGCCAGCAGAGTGAATTTCAGTACTGCACAACCCCCCCCCCCCCCCCCCAACCCCAGTTCACAAATTTCCCCGTCATTACCCGTCATAAATATTTTTTCTCTTGCGGCTAAAAAATTCATCTGGAGTGGTCCGCTTATGCTGAAGACCCCCTAGCGAGTGACCAGTGGGTTTTGGAGTGTAAGACCTCTGCTCTCTAAGCCTTATGTCATCCAGGACTCAGTAATATCCAAATATAGATTGATTATGATAAGCTGTTCAAGATAACAGAACGAATCAGCCGGATTCCTGTATTAATGACGACCAAAACATTACCTCCCCACAAACCATGTTCTTTCTCCATTTCTGTTTTTCTTATTTCGACCTGAGTAGCACAGGAGTTAGGAAGTGCAGGAGATGCCTGCAGATTCTTGCCCATCACCTCAGGATTTCTTGGCTGCCTCTTTAGCATTTTACGGTAAACTCTCGTGCTAATTGTTGTTGGGAACAGGATTCCAAGGACATGATCCATCATACTGAAGTATCTGAATTTGAATCGATACAAGCAACAAGTGTTTAGAAAAGTTGTGTAGCAGTTTCATGGCCTATAAGCACCAGAAAGCTAATCTGGTATCTCTTTCTTGAACTGAATTGTATTTGACGTCAGCAAATTGCTCCTGGGAATTAACTAGGGAGGAAACACCTGGTACCTCATTTAGATTCCCTCTGTTTTCACCATAGACTCAAGGATCAAGTATCATTTATTATCAGCTTCAGATATAAGATGTGTGAAGTCATGCACTGAGCTGTAGTACCGTCCTTGTTGGTTGTAGTGCAAGTGAGACGTAATACATATACTGTAATATAAATACCAAGGCATATAAACATAATATTGACGTGACATTTTAAGACCTGGACAAGACATTTTAAGACAGTGACAAAGAGATACAGGTCACCACCTAATTCGTAGGGGAAGATTGTGCAAATTGGTATAGAAGTCTGGCATGGAAGCAGACTGCAACAAATAAATAGATAAATAAACAGATAAATAAATAGAGTTTGAAGAAAATATGATGAAGCACAATCGTTTGTGTGCTGTTTAAACAGATGAACTATTTATAGATATATAAATCATACCACATCCTCGGAACAGAGAATGCAGGGATCCGCACAGTTCCAAAAGGCTCACAATTTTCTCTCAGAAATATGTTAAACAGTGTGAGATAATCTCAAGTAGAACTTAACAAACAGAATTGTTTTATCATCCTGGAAATACATGGACTCTAATAATTTAAAAGGCTTTTCCTGAGAGAGAACCAACATCACTCTCTTCAGTTTGATCCGAAGGCCCTTTGATCAAAGTTTTACAAAAAAATATTCAGAAATGGATGACAAGTATAGTTTAGCATGTTCGGTGAATGACTCACATAGAAAAAAATACAATGTCAGAGTAGAAAGAAATGTTAAAACAGGCTCATGCATTCTCGAAGCCTGGGCATTTCAGAGCTTATCAGCTTCTTATAATGACTCTTCCAGCTTCCTTGAATTTAAAAATTAAAGGGCATCTATGAGAAGTCTGGAAGAAAGTCATTAAGGAAAGAAAAAAAGGAACAGAATGGACTTCTGATGACTCTCAGAGTCAAGAGGAATGAATGACATGCAGAGGAACATTAACGTGGTCAGAGGCCCCTGGCTTTTTGAGTTGTCAACAGGTGGGGGGTGGGGGGATTTGGTGACAATAAAAGTTGTCAATGCGGAGATTTGAGGGTTGTTTCACGCCCCTGGGCTTTAGCCCGGGTATAAGCCCATGCATTAAAGCACCCCTCCCCCCCAACTACCAGGGAACGTTTCGAGAACTTTAGCTATCATTATGTGAAGATCTTCTCAAAGCTGGAGGGAATGTTTGTACTACAACTGTAATGGATTATTATTTCCACGTCACATTTTAACAAAGCTTCTGTCAATGTTTGCATGGTAACATTATTACTTGAATGTCCTTTTAACACGATGTTGAAAAGGGCAGATGCTGCTCGAACCCATGACCTTTAAGGCGCAAGAGTTACCCACTACTCTAACATGCCCTTCTTTTGGGTTTGTGTTATTAGTCTAAGTTGTAGTAGTAGTTATAGTAGCGGGATAACGTTCCGGGAACATCAGAAAAACCGTACACTTTGAATGTTTCCATACCTTAATCATAACGTTCGCTAAACGTTCATAGAACGAAAAATTATTAGCTTGGCCTGTTCACATGTGCTATTTATCCATAGAGGGTCTGGCAGTCAGATGATTCGTTACATTAATGGTTTGTTTTGGGTGAGGAGGGGGATTGTGAGGCAAGGGTTAATTTCTATAGACTGAGTTCTGAGCAGGGGAGTCAATGTCCTCGATGTTGTGGTGGGCGAATCAAACAGCATAACTCATGAAGACTGAAGACGACTTGAAGTTAAACTCTCTTACCACGATTAGTGTTTCAGCTAATTTGCTCAGTTTGCAGTATGAAATATATTTACTGATCGCTGTTCAAATGTATAATTGAATCTCCGGGCCCACAATAAACATTCCTACCAACCATGCAAGGGCAGGAATAATTGGAAAAAATGAGTCCCATTTGAAGGCTCAGAATGAGCCACTCAGTTGTAAGAATGCAATTAGCAGAACAATAATAATGGACAAAAAAAGACAACAGCTGGTTCATGAATGACACACACCCTCTTCACGCTGCTCTCGTTGTTCTGTAAAAATTTGGGATTGCTGTAATTATGGTGAATTTGTTTAATATGCTGCGAGTCATTGGCGCAATTAGTGTTGAACATGCACCTACTGCTCTGTAGAGGTGAGAGCCTGATGGAGTGATGCATGGTTGCTTCGAAGTTTGGTTGGATGCCAGGCATTCCTGAAACCTACAAGCTGAGTCAACACCACTAAATCACTTTAATTTTAATCAAACTCTGTGATGGGTACAGGTTTGTGAGATCCTTAGAGGTGCTGGTAAGGTCAACCACGATGGTACTTTAGTAATATTAATTATTGTAATATTGAGGAAAACAAGGTCACAAATGGACTTAGTGTCATATCCCGCTCCGTACGATCCCGATGTGTGCCACGCCCCCCTCATTACCTCGTGTTCAGCCCTGATGGTTCTCACCTGTTGCCTGTTCCGTTTACCTAGTCCTGTGTATATTAGTCCGCGTCTCCCCATGTCTGCCAGATCCGGCATTGTATTGTCATGTACTGTGCTTCGTCTGTCCGTCAGCCTCAGAATAAACCCCGTTTGCCCGTCAGTCCTGGCTTGTTCTCGTTTGCTTCCCGGCTCGCCGGTCCCCGAACGTGACAGAATGCCGGATCTCTGTAGCAACACGACGCGGGAGACCGAGCACCACCGGCTCGGTCTCCTGCAAGACTTCGTGTATTGGCGCTCCCAACCGCAAGTACTGGAGGATCCTGTAGCCCTGGAGCTGGCCACCCGGGGCGCGGACCTCCTCACAGAAGAGCGCCCGCCTGGACAGCAGTACCCGCTCGAGCGGGCACGCAAACTCATGCGCCGTCTGAGTGAGCGGCTCACGCGGCGGAGAGACGAACGCGTCGCCCGGAGCCTGGACGACGTGTTCGCGGTGGCTCCGCTTTCTGCTACAAGCGGCAAGAAGCGGCGGAAATACAGAGACAGAGTGCAGCAGGAGGAGGCTCCGTCTCTCTTCCTGGGGGCTTGCACTCTGCTCCCCGCCTGGGAGTTAGCCAGGGAGCATGAGGGCTCACAGCTGCCCTGGGATGACTTCGCCGCTACCCGCCTGCTCGGCGTCCCGGGTGAGCTGCCGCCACCGCGGGAGGCGTATCCGTACCGGCCGGAACGCCTGCACGGCAAAGGGATCAGCCCGGTGAGAGACGCCATTCCCCGGGTCTCTAGAGCCGGTCTGCCCGCGGCTGCGCTGCCGGCTGCAGCTGTCGCCGCTCTGCCCGCGGCACCGCCTGTCCTGCCTGTCCTGCCTGTCCTGCCTGACCCGCCTGTCTCGCCTGTCCTGCCGGACCCGCCTGTCCCATCTGACCCGCCTGTCCTGCCTGCGTTGCCTGCAGTCCCGGTGGCTGGTCGCGTGGAGGCTGCGCCCGCCGAGGCGCCCCCTGCTGGCCGCGTGCTGGTGGCGCCCGCCGAGGCGCCCCCTGCTGGCCGCGTGCTGGTGGCGCCCGCCGAGGCGCCCCCTGCTGGCCGCGTGCTGGCGGCGCCCACCGAGGCGCCCCCTGCTGGCCGCGGGGTGGCGACGCCCGCCAAGACGCCCCCTGCTGACCACGGGATGGCGGCGCCCGTCCTGCCGGCATTGGAACTGCCTGTCTCGCCTGTCCTGCCGGCACCTGAACTGCCTGTCCTGCCGGCACCTGAACTGCCTGTCCTGCCGGCACCTGAACTGCCTGTCCTGCCGGCACCTGAACTGCCTGTCCAGCCGGCACCTGAACTGCCCGTCTTGCCTGTCCTGCCGGCGCCTACACTGCCTGAGGCGGCCGCGGTTGCGCCCCCTGTTGGCCACGTGCTGGCGGCGCCCGCCGAGGCGCCCCCTGTTGGCCGCGTGCTGGTGGCGCCCGCCGAGGCGCCTGCAGTGGCCCCTGCTCTGCCTGCAGCGCCCCCTGCTGGTCGCGTGCTGGCGGCGCCCGCCGAGGCGCCCCCTGCTGACCGTACGCCCGCTGCGGCACTTCCTGCTGGTCGCGTGCTGGTGGCGCCCGCTGAGGCGCCCCCTGCTGACCGTATGCCCGAGGAGCCTACAGCGGTCCCTGCTCTGCCTGCAGCACCCCCTGCGGGTCACGTACCTGACTTGCCCGTCTCGCCTGTCCTGTCCGGCCAGCCCTGCTCGCCTGTCCAGCCGGCCCAGCCCTGCTCGCCTGTCCAGCCGGCTCCGCCCGCGGCCCCGCCTGAGGCCGCCGCTCCGGCTGCCCCGCCGGAGGCCGCCGCTCCGGCTGCCCCGCCTGAGGCCGCCGCTCCGGCTGCCCCGCCTGAGGCCGCCGCTCTGCCCGCGGCCCCGCCTGAGGCCGCCGCTCCGGCTGCCCCGCCTGCGGCCACGCCAACGGCTCTGACGGTCCCGCCTGCGGCCACGCCCGCGGCTCTGACTGCCCTGCCTGTTGCCTCTGTGAAGGCCTTGACTCCCTCACCCTTACCCCGGCAAAGCCGACGCCCCTTAGGACCCCGCCTGTCAGTGTCCCGAAAGGGACGGGGCCATAGGCGTGGGGCCCGGTTCCCGCCCGCCCTGCCCCCTGGCTCGCCCTCGCTCGCCTTGGCTGGGGCTCCGGGGCCGCCTGCGGGTCCTCCGGCTCGGGGTCGGCGGTCGCCGTCGGGTCCTCCCCTGGATCCTCGGTGCCGGTCCTCGGTCCCTCCTCCGGCTCCATGTCGGTCGCCTCCGGGCCCCCCTGCTCCGGCTGTGCGTCGGACGGCGCCTTCGCCGGCTCCGGCTGCGCCTCCGCCTGCCGCGGCTTCCCCCTCCTGCCCGCCTTCACTGGGGTTCCCTCCTGCTCCCTCCGTGTCCCCTCTGTCACTCCCTCGTCCCGTTCCCTTGGCCCCTGGGTGGTCCCCTCCTGCTCCCTCCTCCCTCTCCCCTGCGGCCCCTCCGGCTGCTGCCTGTCGCCCGCCTGGGCTCCCTCGTGCTCCCCTTGTTCCTCCTCCCTTTCCGTTGGTCCCGCCTGTCTCTGCTCCTCGTCCCTCTCTGTCTCCTCCGTTCACTCCTGGCCCTTTTGTTCCGCCTGTCTCTCCTTCTGTGTCTCCCTTCCTGGTTTGTCTGTCCGCCTTCCCTGTTCTGTGTCGCCTCTTGTCTTTCGTCTCGTCCCTGTTCTTGTTCTGTGTCTCCGTTCTGTTCCCTGGTTTTGGTTGATGTTCTGTTTTGTTTTCCTGGTCCTGTTTTCCCGGTTCGTCTCGTCCGTCGCCTCTCCTCTGGCGCGCCCGGTGTGCGCGCCTTTGGGGGGGGGTTCTGTCATATCCCGCTCCGTACGATCCCGATGTGTGCCACGCCCCCCTCATTACCTCGTGTTCAGCCCTGATGGTTCTCACCTGTTGCCTGTTCCGTTTACCTAGTCCTGTGTATATTAGTCCGCGTCTCCCCATGTCTGCCAGATCCGGCATTGTATTGTCATGTACTGTGCTTCGTCTGTCCGTCAGCCTCAGAATTAACCCCGTTTGCCCGTCAGTCCTGGCTTGTTCTCGTTTGCTTCCCGGCTCGCCGGTCCCCGAACGTGACACTTAGTAACTATCTTCTTTGGGATAGATCAATCGGTATTGGTTTATAAATGGCTGAACATGGGACAGTTCTTCAGATATCCAGTCTGCAAATGTTTCAACAAAGACGTATTGTTGTACGTTAGATTTTCTTGGGCCATTTCTCTCAGTTCTTACCACCTGCCACATTTGCAGGAATATCAGTGAGCATCTCCACATTCAGCCTAGTCGCCATAGCGATCGAGAGGTACAGCGCCATCTGCAACCCGCTGAAGTCTCGGGCGTGGCAGACCCGCTCGCACGCCTACCGCGTCATCGCAGCGACCTGGATCCTCTCCCTGGTCATTATGGCTCCGTACCCCATCTTCAGTGGCCTGGTGACCTTCAGCAAGGCCAACATGACCACAGGACACATGTGTCGTCTGAGTTGGCCGTGGAGTCAGGTGGAGCAGTCATGGTGAGTCTCCAGGCCCATGTGACACCGATGAACCAATGACGCTTCTTAGATTAGACGCACAGAACTTATGTAGCCTTTAAGAACACTGAGCTGATTTGGGAGACCACTCCAGGTTGTTTATGCACCCTGGGAAAAAAGCTTATCACCACTCATAAAAAACAGCATCTGACAAGTGTGCTTACTTCATTAGTCACCTGGCAGAGCCCAGGGAGATGGGCACAGGGAGAAGAATGCCCCAGACAGAGTGGGGTGGGGGTGGTAATGTGGCTTCACATTTGTTTGGTGGTAATTGCAGTGTCCTGCAGGCTGCAGGGAAGTGGGATGTGATTAACAGCCTGCCTTGAACAGACACACAGACAGGGCCCAGATTTACAGGGTCTGGAAGATGTTTCAGTGAGGTTTCAGATCTCTTTCCTTCTCAAAATCTGATCCAACTCCGGATACTCCTTCCCCATAGACTTTATGTAAAGATTTCAGTTACACATATTTGGACAAAGTGATCATAGTTTGTAGAAAGAGTGCAGGGACAGAAAAGCTTGGAAATAGCAACAAATGTTCATATTTAGCTATTTTTCTCCTTTTCTTCGAATGTGAAGACATGGTGGCTTGCAAATTCTCTGGCTGTCAATCAAAATTAGCTATTGCAATAGATAATGGAAAAAGAGAATGTTTAACACTGAGTGTCTTGGTACAATTACGTATAAAGAGATCTTCCGTATCTTCCGTTTCTTCTTCCTATTTTCACTGGTAGCTTTTATTCATTAATGGGTCTGTAGTTTGTCGCTGAAACAGATAATAGAAAAGCCTGTACCTGAGCCCTACTTTTAAACTGCATCCAGACAATCAATTAATAAAAAACGGGACAAGAGGTATTTTAGCAAAACATTTTATGGGCTGTTAAAATGGACTGAAAAAACACAGCAAGTCCTTATTTAGACAGTCAGCAGTTATGTTGTGTTCTGTTGGTCTCACATTTACAGTACATAGTAGCCCAAGATCCAGTTAGTCTGATGTTTCACATTTGCTAAAAGTACCATAACCAACTCACGACGTGTTCAACAGAAATAAAACATCAGTGATGGCCCGAACTGGCGTGTTGAAGCCTCAAATGACAGGCTGTCACTTCATAAAGCTTTCCTATGATTGATTTTGGCAGTACTGACAGCCCAATTGAGCGGCTGGATTCTGTTGTCAGGTCTATGCGTTCAGTTGAACACTGACATTCTGTGTCTTCATTTCAGGTACATCTTGCTCCTGTTCATCCTCTTCTTCATCCCCGGAGTGGTGATGATCGTTGCTTATGGACTCATATCCAGAGAACTGTATCGGGGCATACAGTCAGAGCTGGAGCACAAGAAGGAGTTCACTGGTAGGGTTTGCCATAGGGTGGATCTCTATATGCGTATTTGACAGTACCTGTGTTCTCCGGTACCCGTTTTATGTCATCTTCCATTGCCGAAAACTAGTTCCAATACTGAGAACAGAAGTACAGAGGACGGTTACAAATCCCTGGATGTTGGTCTTGCTGCTCCCTAAATATCACGGATACATCGGTTGTATCCTCGCCAGACAAGACTAATCTCATGATTTATTTCACCTCAAGTTTGTTCTTGGAAGGAAAGTTAGCAAGACTGGTTTTGCCAAGACCACAAGTACATTTTTTACGTTCTAAGTATTGGGATTCACCCATTAGTTCTTTAATGTGCCGAGGAAGTGCCTTCATGAATAAGCTATGTCAGTTTCCTTCTTAAGTCTTGCATGCATCCACCCTTGATCTCAGGATAGGATAGTATTCTCTGGGAACCCTCTGGACAGGATGATAGATCCTGATGATCGTTTTCGACCCTCTACTTCAGTGATGAGCGACAACGTCAGGGTGTGGAAAAGAAACACAATCGGTGACATGCAGGAGTCGTGTGATTTGGAGGCCAAGGTGGTGCATGTTGCCTGCAAAGTTCTGCTCTTATTGAGGTGCTAAGAGCCGCGTTCTCTCTGTGAGCTTAGGTGGAGGGGGCGTGTCCGGCAGTGGTGGGTGGGCTCGTGCCGGATGTCCACAGCTCCTCCACGTGCCTTTATCCTTTTTCTATCAGCTGCACCTGGTGGCTTTTGATTTATGATAAATGGCTGTTGAGGCGGCATGAGGTCTCTAAAGAGGACCTCACGCACTAATAGGGTAGCAAGCTGGTGGACTCTCTAAATTCCTCTGAATTATTGAGTTTCCAAATAGCCTCCATTTAGTGAATAACTGGTGTATTTCAGGAGTCTATTTTAGGGAACTCATGCTTGCCGTCATTCCCTTACCGAGAATTGTTGCTATCTGGCTTCTGTCGGACAGGATGAGGACAGCCCGGATTCACAGGAGGTTAATGAGATCTTCTTCCCCGTTTTCTGTCCCCGCAGGCCAGAAGAACGGCCTGAATGTGGTGGTGTCGTCCGGCAGCGACGAAGGCGACGGCTGCTACCTGCAGGTGTCCAAGCGGTCCAGCACCATGGAGATGTCGGCGCTGGCCCCGGCAGCCGGCGGCAGGGTGGAGAGGCCCCGCAGCAACACCTCGGAGGCCCGGCTGACGGCGAAGAAGCGCGTGATCCGCATGCTCATCGTCATCGTGGCCATGTTCTTCGTGTGCTGGATGCCGCTCTACTCGGTGAACACCTGGAAGGCGTTCGACCTACAGTCGGCGCACCGCGCTCTGTCGGGGGCGCCCATCTCCTTCATCCACCTTCTGTCCTACACGTCGGCCTGCGTCAACCCCGTCATCTACTGCTTCATGAACAAACGCTTCCGCAAGGCCCTACTGGCCACCTTCGCCACCTGCTGCCGCCCATGCCGTCGCAGGGGCCGGCCCGTACCGCCCGACGATGACATCACCGCCATCGGCACCTCGCTCTCCAAATTCAGCTATACCACTGTCAGCACCGTGGGGCCGCCCTGATGGGTAGACGCCTCACATGAAAGTGGGAGCCGTACAGCAGCGACGGCACCTTATTATTTATTTATCTTATTTATTTATTCATCTCCCACACACTCACTCTTTCACTGACCAACAAACACAGGCAGTTCATGATTACACTCCCATGTACTTGATTTTGTTTTGCTTGGTTGGGGCGTCCCTAAGGAATGTGGTAGCTATAGCCTGCGCCTGGGGCTGAGGTAAGCAAATCGCCGTGGTGACTAATGAGCGGGGACACCCCTCTGTCTTCCTGACACCGCTTTGATTATTGACTTTGTCATCACGTGGTAGAAGGTATCAAGCAGGTGGCTGGGGAACTACAGCAGGGCAGACGTGTGACTTACATACGATGTTCTTATCACAGAGGAAAATTGCTTGATAGGTTTCATCAGTGGGCTACATAAATTCCACCAGGGGAAAAGTCAACACCGGCACTAACCCAGAGTGCCAGGGGTTTGCTTTGTGTGCATCATAAGATGTAAGAGCTATGGAAGAAACCTCATATGGCTATGGGTGATGGTTCTGGGTCACACCACTGGGTCAAGTTTTGTGGTGACCTAGAACCATCGCCTATTGGTTTCTTCCATAGCTGTGGTTCTTACCCCGTGTTCAGTTATATTGGCGTGAGGGCCCCTTTTGTGTGATTGCTCTGTAGATCCATCCATTAATCCATCCATTCTAACCGTTTATCTTGGTCAGGGTCACTGGGAAGACCCAGGCTGGCCATGGGTACTCTCTAAAACTCCATCATGAGGTAACACGTATAGACATCATTACCACTGCTCTGCTTTTACAGCCGGATACCCTAAAATATGCCAAAATAATGGCCCCTTAAGTGTACATTAAGGCATTTTTTTGGGCTAACGAGTTTCACAGTTTGGAGGGAAGACAGTGGACCAAAACGAAAAGGGAGCAGCCAGGGAACAGAGGCTGTTGATTGGCTTAGAGAGGGATGATAGAGACGGGGCTTTTGAGATGAGGCTTGTTCTGCGAGATGGGTCTGTCTGCGGTGGCGGAAGATGTAGGGGCATAGCCTGTGGCAGGAGGCGTGTCTTATAAATCATGTCAATAATATAAGTTGAACCAATTACATATTTATGTAGCTTATTTATTAACCTATCTAATCTACATATTTTTTCTGTTACGTTTGATTCTATTAGATACATTCTAACTGGTTAAAGCCAAATACATTTATCATTACATTTTTTCCCAGTTAATGTATTGATTGAGAGTGCAGACTTCCCAATTTGTAGTGTGACATTACTATAAAGTGGGCGTGCCTTGTTGTAGGCCTTACTTCTGTTGACAGTACTGTCCTGTGGGCGTGTCTTGTAGTGTGACATTACTATAAAGTGGGTGTGCCTTGTTGTAGGCCTTACTTGTGTTGACAGTACTGTCCTGTGGGCATGTCTTGTAGTGTGACATCACTATAAAGTGGGCGTGCCTTGTTGTAGGCCTTACTTGTGTTGACAGTACTGTCGTGTGGGCGTGTCTTGTAGTGTGACATCACTATAAAGTGGGCGTGCCGCCTTGTTGTAGGCCTTACTTGTGTTGACAGTACTGTCGTGTGGGCGTGTCTTGTAGTGTGACATCACTATAAAGTGGGCGTGGCTTGTAGGCGTTACTTGTGCTGGGTGTTTCTAGTCTTTTGGGCTGCAGCTGGACATCATTGGGGTTCTGCTGCCAGTTTGTTACAGTATTTGAAGAGTCGCCCAAGTGTTGCCTCATTTTGCCTGATGTAATATGAGGCACAGAGCCTCCGTAGCTTCATGCCTCCTATTACTGGATCTTCTGGTTCTGGAGCATCAGTGTACAGTGGATTCAGATTTATTACATAAGACCCGCAGAGACTGAATAAATTATCGATAGATTTATGACATATGATGCTCACTGCAAGTGCCATGATGGCTCAGAGGGTAGTACACCAGCAGCACTGGGGATTAGGGTCCCACCTCTGGCGAGTGTGTGGAATTCGCAAGATCTCTATATGCTGTGTGAGTTTCCTCACATAGTCCATGGATAATCGGTGTCTCTAAATTGACTGTAGTGTATGTTGCTGCATGCATGTGCCCTGTGATGGACTGGCATCCCATCCAGGGTGTCCCCTGCCCCGTGCCCTGTGATGGACTTGCATCCCATCCAGGGTGTCCCCTGCCCCGTGCCCTGTGATGGACTGGCATCCCATCCAGGGTGTCCCCTGCCCCGTGCCCTGTGATGGACTGGCATCCCATCCAGGGTGTACCCCTGCCCCGTGCCCTGTGATGGACTGGCATCCCATCCAGGGTGTACCCCTGCCCCGTGCCCTGTGATGGACTGGCATCCCATCCAGGGTGTACCCCTGCCCCGTGCCCTGTGATGGACTGGCATCCCATCCTGGGTGTACCCCTGCCCCGTGCCCTGTGATGGACTGGCATCCCATCCAGGGTGTACCCCTGCCCCGTGCCCTGTGATGGACTGGCATCCCATCCAGGGTGTCCCCCCAGCCTTGTCTCGTATCCTGCCTAGAACAGCCTCCAGGTCCCCCTGCAACCCTGACCAGAATATGCAATTTGAAGATGGATGGACAATCACAGCATTTTATCTGAAGGAAACAGCACATCGGAGCAGGCTTTTCATCACGAAGAGAGCCAAACTATTCTCTGAAATGTGCTCAAATTTTTCATAGCATCACTTACCAGAAAGTTCCTTAATAGACGGCCACATGCTCAGTGGTGCCCATGGACAGATGGTGAAGGATGCTACCATGACGTCGCTCCTTATGTGTCACTTCTAGGAAACATCTGTTGTCCGTTTCATCTTTTAATTCATGGTATAATGTCAGAGTGACCGCAGTGCTTTTTAACTGTAAACTACATGCAGACTGGCAGCGCATCGTGGCGTGTGAGACTATCACCTGTGACTCACCAGCCATGGTCTCCATTCATGAAGATTCTTCCTTACGCTTTGGGTGAGTTTATATGATGTACAAAGCCCGGATTCCTACATGCCTGCAGCCTGTTTTTCATGACAGTCTTGCTCCTCACTGCAGATTTATGTGTCTTGGATTCAGAGGCCATATAACAGCCTCCAAGGTGTTTGGATAATCATCAGCAAAGACTTAATGTCGCCAATGAAGTCTGTGCTCCCAGTGAACTGGCTATCTGTCAGCTCCAGCATATAAAACCGCATTTTCCCCTAGAAATACGTGTCGCGTCACCTTTCAGAGTATATTTCAGAGCAAGGTCTGACGGTGACACACATACCTGTACAGACAGTCACTGTGTGGTCTCAGTCTCATTTTGAAAACCCAGTAATGTTGGTGAGTTTTCAAGTAAGGCAGATGTGCCCCTAAAGACCTCAGAATGTCTTATTCCTAGTGAAATGCGCAGTCTGTGCTGCTTTATTTTAAGCAATTTCCAAAAGTCTGTTAACCTCAGAACAGAACAGGCAGATCTTTGTTACATTACTTCAAATCAATGGTCAGTCTCATTAATCTCTAATGTTTGTTCTTGTGCTGGTGTTTGGTTGGGGATTCAGGCAGTCACATATATTATTTATTCATACTTAATGTTATTATATCTAAGAAGAAAGTAAATCAATGATCATTAAAGTAAAAAGATTACAGAAAGCTGTTTTACAGTCATTGCTCTCTTCCCAGTCCCCCATAAATGCATCACTTTTAGCAACAGCAAAATAAGCACTGAATCTGGCAGAAGCTTTGAAATTTACCAATTCTATCTGTGGATGTTTCTGTGGCAGCTAATGGTGATCATTTGCTAACTCACAATGGTTTGTGTCGCCTGTGAGTGGAAACATGGCATGACTGGACTGCGAGAGGAAGGTATCCGAGGACTTTGAGTTACCGAGGTACCAGGCTGGCCTGAGATGATCTCCCAGCCTCCATGGTCTGAACTGACTTATCTGACACTTTTATCTAAAGCGGTTTACAGTATTCAGACCCATGTTGGTCGCACAATGCTGCATGTGTTCGGATACAGCAGATGCCAGGAGGTTGTTTTGGGGGGAATCTCCTCTCTGTCAGTTTGGAGGGGGGGGTCAGACATGATTGCCACTGCTGCTTGTGCCTCCATATCTGATATTCTTTCATGTTAGTACCGCAGTCCTTTGTTAGATCTGTTATCTCTTCCCTGTGCCTTGTCGTTTATAGATCATTTGTGGTTTTGTGCTTTTGATGTTGGTTATTGTGTGTACCGTAATGTTATACCTACTCTTATTACACCCCCTGGTTCAATGATATTTGTCAAGCTACCAGAAACACGAGACGCGCTGAATTACCCGGCCTCCCCACCCCCGCAGTAAAATAATGGTCCAGGCTGGTTCAACATACGTGTGTCGTGTCTTGCGATGTAAGCTGGGGGGTATTTCTTTATATAATAACATTTGTATGTTACACTGAAGTAAACTGCCGTGTCAAATCATCTGTGTATTCACAGTACCTATATGTGTGTGACAGACGGAAAGAGACACAGAGGAGTGGAATATAATACAGGCATGCGGTTTGCCAAAAAGCCGTATAAAAGTAGGATCATTTATGTACACAGTGTCTCTGTTAGAAGGAAAGTGTATAATTTTGTCTTCTGTAATATGTACTGTCAGCGGTTATTACCAAAAACATACCTGAACAGTGTAAACAACTGAAGAAGCTGACCTGTTATTCGCTACACTGCCTTGTCCGCTGTTGTAGGATCAGAATTTAATAAATATTTCTGTCTCTCATGTAGCTTTTCATTTTTTTTCCGAAATCAAGAATGATCTTTCCTTTTCCTAAACATGGCCATGAAGCGTATCTTTAATGGTTTCGATTTGGATGCTCTTTGGTTTCCGTGATGGACTGACGTCCAATTCAGCCTTGTGCTGCCTGGGATTGACTGGGATAGGGAAAGGATAAGTGGTTATAAGGTGGATGGATGGATGGATTTATGTGTTCTGGGTCAGAAAGTGTACATAACAAGCCCAAAATACCATTTATCATTGCTATGGAATATATTCTGCTATAGTAATTGTATAATAAGGAGCCCTGAAGGAGTCACAAAGTTTTTCATTAATTTTATACATACAAACACTAAGCTGTGCTCACAATTTAGATTAATGTGGCCAAAAAACAACAAATTGAGCTCACAGAATCCCTAAAATGTGCACACAATCATTTTTTTTTTTATGATCTCAGTTTGCTATCTCAGGCCCTCGAATTGATTAAGTTGTCCTCATGTTTTAGTCATTCGTGCCGGCAAACCCAGAAGCTGGAGCCTTGGGACTAAGGTCAAGCCAACCACTGGCATCCCAGGGTGCAAATACTATGGCATTACAGTAGCAAATATCTTGGTTCAAATCTTTGTGGTACGCCATAATACACAGATCAGCCATAACATTAAAACCGCCTGCCTAACTTTGATTAGCAGCAGATCCTTTATGTCCTGTAAGTTGAGAGGGAGCTTCCATGGACTTGTTTCTCTTGCACATCCCACAGATGCTTGATTGCATTGAAATCTCGGGAATCTGGGAGGCAAGTCAACACCTTGAACTCTTTTTTGTTCCTCAGACCATTCTTGGACATTTTTTGCAGTGAGGCAGGGTGCATTATCCTGCTGAAAGAGGCCACTAATATCGGGGAATACTGTTGCCATGAAGCTGGCAACCTCGTCTACATCAGTGCTTAGGTAATAACATCCATATGAATGCCTGGACTTAAGGATCTCCAGCAGAACATTACCCAGAGCATCACACAGACTCCGCCGGCTTGCCTTCTTCCTATAGTGCATCCTGGTGCCATCTCTTCCACGGGTAAATGAAGCAGAAAACGTGACTCATCAGACCAGGCCACCTTCTTCCATTGCTTCATGGTCCAGTCCTGACACCCACGTGCCCATTGTAGGTGCTTTCGGTGGTGGACAGGAGTCAGCATGGGTCCTCTGACTGGTCTGCGGCTACCCAGCCCCATACACAGCGAGCTGCGATGCACTGTGTCCTCTGACACCATTCTGTCATAACCAGATTAACTTTTTCAGCAATTTGTGTTACAGTAGCTCTCCTGTGGGATCGGACCAGACAGGGTAATTTTCACACCCCCAGTGCATCAATGAGCCTTGGCCACCCATGACCCCATCGCCGGTTCACTGGTTAGCTTTCCTGGGCTGTTCTTGGTAGGTACTGACCAGTGCATACTGGGAACACCCCACAAGACCTGCTGTTTTGGAGATGGTCTAACCCAGTCGTCTGGCCATCACAATTTGGCCCTCGTCAAAGTCGCTCAGATCCTTACACATTTTTTCTGCTTCCAAAGCATCAGCTTCCAGAGTTGACTGCTCACTTGCCTTAATTTATCCAGGCACCCTGACAGCTGCCATTGTAATGAGAAAATCAATGTTATTCACGTCGCCTGTCAGTGGTTCTAATATTAGGGCTGATCGGTGCTTAACAAGATATACAACAAGATAAACAGGGAAGCCCTGGTTTAGTATTTATTATTTTTTTTAACAGTTAGTCTGCTTGTATATTTATTTCTGTTGACTCAAAAGATTTACCTGATTCTAATTCTGTATTAGTCAATAACTTCCATAATAATATAGCAATAATAATAATGACTAATAACGATTAAATAATAAATAATAATGACTCCAGTCCCAGTAATGAGGTTAGAGAATACAGACCACGTTCACGGTAGTCTGTTATATTTAATTCCAAAACTATTTTTTTTTTCTTTTTCATTTTTAATTAATGCTCTGAGGTTTGGACAATTCCTCACTTCTCTCCATGAAGTCGAGAGAAGAATTGACTTGCAAATGCCACAGCGAGTGGTTTAGCTACATCTTACATTTAATGGTACAACGCGCCAACACACCAGCTATATCAGAAAACTGTCAATATCATTCCATCCATCCATCTTCCAGCTGCGGCAGTGGACACCCAGCAGGGACACCCTGTACTGTTATTGTCAATATGACTGAAATTCATAGTGATTTTCTGTTTTCTGCTCTACATATATAAGTAAACAAATAAATGTAAGTAAACGAAGAAATGAGCTATGAGTCATCTAAAAAGCCCTGGTACGTGAGACACATAGAGCAGCACAGGAGATTGTGAAATATACTTTCACCCTTTCTTTAAAGACTATAGACTTCACCATAAACGGTGCCAAAGTTTCCTGTCACTCGAACACAGAGCCACTAATCATTCTGCAGCAGCATTTCCTCTCTTGACTGGGGTTACCAAGAAGGAGGGATATATCTTGGAAAAAGATGTGTGTTCATGTGTGATATTCACTTTGCCGAGCTCAGAATTTACAGTAAATAATTCATATTCTGTGAAAGAGTTCCTTTGGCTTGGCTGGTAAGCCTTCCCCAGAGGAGGCCTGATCTGCAATGGCTGGTGTTGTTTCCATACCCAGATGTCAGAAGTACCACACATCTACCATGTTTTCGGTTGGCTTCCACATAAAAATGGTGGCTGTTCTAGGTTGATGGAGGGTCCACAGCCTTTTGCCGTGAGAATGACTAACTGATGACATTTGACACATGGGTTATGGCTGAGAGCTGCATCACAGCAGGACTGGGGCTTCAGCTTGCTATTCCAGAACCTTCTGTGGTACTTCGATAATCCAGCCTTTACACATGTTCACCATCCGCTACATCTCCCAGATGAATGTCCCCTCCCCCACCCACCCAAAATGGCTCCGCAGCCACCGTTTCCATCACTTACAGACACGCGGACGTGGTGCTCATTCTGAATGATGTGCAGACAGCGTGGTGCCTAGTTTTAGAGAACGTTCCAGAAGGCAGAATGGGAATGACAGGCAGCGTGCGGAAAAACAAAAGCTATCAACTATCCGTAACAACAGTACAGTAATTCCAGTAATTTAATGTATTTGTAAATTTCCTGTCAGGACTACTTTGCGTAACGGAAATGCGAAAGTAAAACATAAGGATATAAAAATCTCTCAATTCACACTCGTTTAAATAACAGCCAACAGAAAAGGCTGAGGGATTCTGACTGATATTTGTCCAATGAATATGAATTCGCTTTACATTAGCCCTTTGGGGCAAACCTACTAAAACTACTACTATTATTATTATTATTATTATTATTATTATTATTATTATTATCGTCATCATCGTCAGCAGGGGAGAAAGGGGGGCTGAGTCTTTACTTGGGGGGGTTGATGGTAAACTATTTATGACTTAAGCCAATTATTTGACACGCACATTTATTTGTGAGGAGGAGCTAAAAACCACTGACTATAAAAGAGGGCTGGCTTAAGCCCCCCTAAAATAGACCTACCAATGTCCCTGATCATCATCAGCATCAAAATCACCAATAATACCCAGTACCAAACTAAGAGGGAAAGAAACAGTGTCTATACACTGAATTAAAAAAAAAAACATTTAAAAAGCCCCCCTCCCCCACCTTCTTGTTAGGGTGGGGTTATTGCGGTGATCCCCTGGTAAATTCACAGAAGATTGCCTGTGCACAAGCACTTTAATGAAATATCCACTCAGTGACTGAAAGTATTCATTTGCATGAAGGCTGCTTGACATATTTTCAGGACTACAACCCAGACTGCAAACTACTTCAAAATGGTCCAGAAAAAAAGATATTTTTTTTAGGTATTTGTCGGTTTAATTGCTGCGGGAAAGGAAAACAAGGTAATGGCAAAGATGCAAACCTACAGGAGTCCATCACTCTCTGATGAGGCAGTTTCCAGGCAACAGTCACACAGTAATCTACATCAAAACCTTTGCATGCTGTTGCAATCCTCCTATCGAATAAGGAGTCAGTGCTAAAAAAACAAACGGCTTAATTTATTCCAGAGTATCAGCACAATGAATGTGAGGTCAATGTGTGAATATGCTGTGGAGATTCCTGGCAAAGGTCATGAAGTTCAAATATAAATCAGCCTTCAAAATGCAGAGCAATCAGGAGAAGCTACAGCAATGTTTCCCATCCCAGTCCTCGGGGACCCCAGACAGTTCATATTTTTGGTTTCTCCCAGCTTCCAATGCACCCATACCAAGTATTTGGAATTCTTGATTGGTTGGAAACTGGGAGGGAGCAAAAATGTGGGGGTTTCCGAGGACTGGGTTAGGAAACCCTTTCCCAAAGGAATGAGGAGGCTCTCTTGTGTCCAAAGGTCAGTTGATCTATTTTTAAGATAATTTATGAACTATGATATTAACAAAAGCGGTTGAATGCCTGACTAGCACTCATAGGTATCGTTGAAAAGAATTTGCCTTTGACAGTAAATAAATACAAAGTCTATCAGCGTGCAGGATTAAGAGGCTTGAAAGGCAGAGGATTTACCTAACAAATGATTGGCTGCTAATTAGACAGAAGCGTCGCACATGGAACAGGACCAGCTACAAAATGGTGTGAGACAACATGGTTTTCACACCACGACTGGCATCTTATCCACAAAATGAGAAAAATTACAGACAACGAAGCAAAAAAACAGGAGGTCATCTTGAAAGAAATTTCACAGAACAATGGGGAAAACACTTAGTAAAGATGCTGATGAAAATGAACGACCCGTCATGAAGTGCAGCCTTTGTGAATATAAAAATATTACAATGATAAATATTCATGTGAAAGAACAAATAAAACATGAGTAACTTAAACTACTTCAGTGACTCCTGGCAGAATAATCTGACAACTCAATGAATAACAATATAAGGATAACTTTCCTCTTAATTGCCACTGTGTCTAAGTCGTTTATTTAAGCATGCTTTTATTATTTTTGTTGTCCTCAATGTAATTCAGCTTTTGCTGGGGAAAAAAACTGACTAAACGATAAAGAAAAATGCGAGATAGTTTGCTGCTCTCACTCACCCCTAATTAGGCTCTCAGTAGCTTGACAGCGACCAAGGTCCATAACACAAACACTGGAGGTTCTAACTATCTGGTCCATCTCTAATTAGTCAACCTGGGAGCTGGTCAGATACAAGTGTCTCTGCTAGGATCCGTTTGGTCAGAGGGCAGCAACAGGACACCATTCCCGGCTTAGCTGGTAGCTTTGGCGAAGGCTTAAATTGGTCCGGGAGGCATTGAAAGGCTCACAGGGCCAGACACTGAATGTGACACTGGATGCACCCCGCAAACAGCTCATAGGCATGGGGGGGCAATTACAATTAAGAGGGGGCCCACAGAAGGAAGCAACAGCTGTGTTTTTTGACGCTGTTTTCAGATTTATGGGGGTATTTCATCAGGCATGGAACCACGTTTATTTATACAACAATAAATGAATATAGCAGTTTGGGGTGAGTCCCCCCCCCCTCCCAGGCTCACACTTACAAATAAAGCACCAGTGCTCACATTTATTACAAAATGAGTCAGTCAGCCCGCCATATGTTTTCTTCTGTTTGTATATGCAGAATATGTGTTAGAATAATAACACAGGGACAGAGTGTGGTTCAGTGGGTTGTGTCTATAGTCAGAAGGTTTGAATCCCATCCATGGACTGGTTTCTGAATACTCACATGTCTGCTGAGCCTGTTACAAGGCCCTTAACCCCCCTGAAATGCCCCAGGGATGGGGGATAAATGGCTGATCCTGTGCTCTGGCTCCAAACTTTACTATAAACTGTATATATGTATGTATATGTCTCAATAAAAAGAGAATGATGAGAAATGTGAAATGGTGCGTTTTGCTGTACCTGTGCTTGTGCAAATGGCAAATAGAGCATTGTTTTCATTTCAGAAGGAACAGGAGGTGAGGCTGGTCCAAAAGGGGTCGCTGTAGTCAGGAATTACTGGATTGTTGTAGCGAGTAGACAGAACCAATGAAGGGGATGTTCTTGTTGGAGCCGGATGGGGTAGCCCTGCCCTAGAGCAGCCGGACGGGGTAGCCCTGCCGTAGAGGAGCCGGACGGGGTAGCCCTGCTTCAAACCTCCACACGGACTGCTGTGAACCGGGAGGGCTGTGCGAAGATCATCATCGTCAGCTGGCCATCGCATTCACAGATGGCCGGCTCACGTTGCTCTTGTTTCGGGAAATGCTCAATGATTGTCAGGGTCAGATCACCACACTAATCAAAGTCCTGTTTATTTCCCCGTACGAGTGACACCAAGAGCACACTTTACCCACTGCCATGTCATTCTCATTTATGCTTGATCAGAATATTGCATCAGAACTAATCAAGCTGCTCGCTTAGGTCTTCTGGGAAGGTGCTGAGGCAATGTGGCTTATTAATGAGGTACAATTCGGTTTCCTGTACGACTGGCATCTCGCCAGGTCCTACGCACTTCAGCATTATTAAGTGCCTCATGATTTCTTGCATGGGTACGGTTGGTCATCAATGTCGATGCAGGTCAAGGAAGGTGCTTCCTTCAAGGGCACGACCGCTGGACCCTCAAGATAATTTCTTGTTGCTTGACAGCTGTGGTCTCTGTGGCTTTGGGCTGCATTTCTCATGTTAAAGAGGCAGTGAAGATACAGTTACAGGTGTAGGGCTTCAAACTTGTATTTCCTGTTTTCTCCAGATGTCTTAGGGCTTCTTGGAGATTTGAAGGGCTTAGTGTGGGTCAGCGGGTTAGGACACTGTGCCTCTGATTAGAACATGGCCCCCTTTTGCTTGTCCTGAAGGATTTTTTACAAGTTCTGGGCACATGTTGGCTACCTTGTTCTTACTCTTCAATCCAACTCATCCCAAACCAGCTCTACAGGGTTTAGGTCGGGGGGTTGTGGGGGCCAGGTCATCTGTCACAGCACTCCATCTCTATCTTTGATCACAAGATACCACAGTAATTACATGACCTCGAGGTCTGCTTGCGGTCGTTGTCTTGCTGAGAGACAAGTCATTTTCAGTAGGTGTGTCCAGACCTTTGACTGGCACAGTAAATATCTTTGATGTGACTTTGGTAAAACCAGAAAAACAAGAAGCTGCTCTGCCCCAAGCTGAAGGCGATCAGCTGTCACAAGAAGCCGTCTCAGACCACCTGGAACGTTTCTGATCTGTGGGTGGATGTGAGGATGAAGCGAAGAGCAGTACGTCTTCCAGGCTTCTTTTCTTCCTTCCTTCTTGACAGTTTTTTCTCACAACCATTTTTATGGCTGAACTGAAGGGAAAGAGAATCATTGACACCTGGAGGGAGCATTTTGTCTTTGTTCCTCCTCTCTGAAGCTTCTGCAAAACAAAGAGTAAAACACCACATTCTGCACATGTGGGTAATTAACGCTGTTGATGGGCTAATGAATCTGACATCCATAACGATTCTGCATGTTGACAATGTACAGCTGCTCCACTGAATAATATACAATGGATGTACAGTACAGACAATGGAGGGTGATTGGTGCTTGGTCTGCCTGCTTATGTGTCACTCTCCATTGTCCTGCCCTTTCCGGCATGTTCTGAAACACACATGACACATTTCCTGCACCTCAGAAGTCACTTCTGAACATGTCTCATATACGCCTTATATGCCAATGCAGTCATAGTCAATCTTTCCCCAAACGATTCATATTTCTTTGTCTTTCATGTGTTCGTCGCACTCTTTCGTGTAAAAGTACTTAAAATTCGAACGCTTACCTACGGTCTTGGTGTACCGTTTCCATCTAATTCGTCCTCGGCAGAGAATAACTCTCCTCTTATCTGTGTCAGTCAAAGTGACAACGAGAACATTAGTGTTGAAATGTCTATTTGCGAAAGCTTCATGGTACCTGCGAGAAACATTTAATGACACACATTATGACAGACACCGGCGAGGGGGAGAACTGGAAGCCGGTCCAGGACGCTAAGGTCCTCGTCCTGCATTAACAGCACTATTTTATTTTATGGAGCCGGGGGTATGGGGGGGGGGGCGGCTTAATGCAGCACCTTCTCTGCCAGCGGCGCCACCTGTGTTGAGTAATCGAAACAAACCCTGCGGGCTGGATGTGGTCTCAGGAGGATCTGTGAGTTTGCTATGTTTCCTCCGCGCTTGGAGCTGAATGATAATGGCCATGCTGGGTCCCAGTGCGGCTCGGGCTGGAAAACAAGCCATGAATCTCCTGCTGGAGCCCAGCCAGATGGCGCGATTGGGCCTTCGCTTGTTTGGAAGCTGGAACTACACCCCATAATGCAGAGCAGTCCCTTGTCGAAGGACTAATTACGCGTATGTCTGTCTGGTAGGGAGTAAAGGTCACGGCACCATGGACATCACGTCTAAGAATTTTTTCAAAAAGCTATCAAAATGTCACCACTGGTGCCCATAATCCTTTCAGTAATGAAAGAGTAACAAAACATAGTGTGAAGGACAAAAACACCCAAAGTGCTGTTCCTGAGACTGCAAGTTTGATCACATGACAGCTTAGGAAATTGGTATATATATATATATCACATGACACATAACAGACATCACCTCCTGGATTCAAACCTGTCACCTGTTAAATTGACTGAGCCATTTCGTTTTGCTGCCTCCTGCAAGTTTAGGTTTAGATTTAAGAGCTTGAGACTAAATTAAAAGTGGAGGTGGAGTTTTCTGCATGCTTTTCACCAGTCTTCAGCAGGCAGCCAGTAGCAGAAACAGGAAATCCTTAGACACAAACGGCAACCATGGGGATGCCCTTGTGTGGGAGGCGTCTGCTGAATTATAACCTGCATGGAGGCCAAGTTACTTATTGAGGTATAAATCTGTTCCATGTTCATAAGGAAGTCCTCAAGGGCTAAGTAAACTGTACATTAAATTTATCTTTTAAATCAAGGGACATCTTTTACTTTTACAGCAAAATAACATAATAGTCTTTAGAGAAAAAGTATGAAAGTATTAATAGTTTTAAAAATGTAACTTTTTTAGAAATTTTAAATTATATATATATAATTATTCTTCTTGGAAATTATTGTTCTAAATGAAATGAAACCCAATATGTCAACAGTGTGTCAGATCAGTGTGGACATTAAATAACAAATCAGATTGGGCCAGCTGCAACATTTTGCTTGAATGCAAATGAGATTTTAATGAAGTAAGTGTATTTTAACTGATTATATTAACAATGTGCCACCACGGTAAGTAGAAACACTTAGTCTGGCATTTAAAAAATGGCTTTGGGTTGTTGCCTGGCTGGCCGTGCGTGTGTGTTCATTGCCTGGCTGGGCGTACGTGTGTGTTCATTGCCTGGCTGGGCGTACGTGTGTGTTCGCTTCATTATGCGTCCGTGTGCATGTTCCTGACTTCCTTGTTAGTGGAAACACTACCTGTGAGGGGGATCATTCAGGGCTAATAGCTTCCTCAGGATGGAATGAATATCAGGCAGGTGTCACCCACATCTGCCTCACTCCACATTTTAATTTATGGGTCACTTGGTCACTTCAGTATGTGCAGGAGTTTGTATGTAAGGTTCACCTGCTGTAGAATTCACTTCCTGAATATGTTTGCATGTTTTTTGCATCTATTTGGCAAAGAAGATGAAAATTGTAGCATGGTTTGGATGGGAAGTTATGCAGGAACGGTCAGTGTGTATAAAACACAGTAAGCCAAACTGGATAAAGTGTGATTCATTATGTCGTCCACTTCAAGCACAGGGACATCAGACCAGTCCACTTCAAAGAGCCTCCTTAGGTCAGTGGAACATTAAAGCCAAAAGGCCAGTGTCTCTCACCTATCTGTCTGTCACAGTCCTGAAGTTACATTCCTCCTCTCAGTACTGATGTGGACCACCTCTACGCCACCCCATTCTCTACCACAAAACAGATATGGGGTGAATCTCAATACTAAGAATACAAAGACCGTACTTGTGGTCTTGGCAAGACCAGTCTTGCGACCTTGTTTTGCAAGAACGATCACGAGGACAGAGAACGCATTGAGACAGATGTGTACTTGTCGTTCCACTGTGCTCTGCTCCCAGCTCAATACTCTGCCCATAGTTTGTATTATTTCATAAATGACACATAATAGAAATGTCCAGTCTAAATAACTAATTATTCCTGGTATTATTACTTGTGCTTTTTCAGAAATAAAGTTTACACTTAAAATATTCATATTTATTTCTACTCTGTACAAACGTTATACAGTACAATCCCGTTATAATGGACGTTAAGGGATCTGGCCAAACAGTCCGTTATATCCAAAGTCCGTTATATCCAGAGTTGCTGTATGTCAAGAACACAACTGCAGGACACCATTTACTCATGCCACACCTCAGCAGACTTTGACAGACAGTTGGAAGTATATATGGCCTGTAAGTGGTTATACATGTGCAGTACAGTAGTAAGCTTGACCTCATTGCTTACTGCATCCCTCCAGCTGCGAGCATCGTCTGCCAACGCACAGCGTGCTTGGTGATGGACAGCCACACAGACCAATCAGTGATGCCTGCTGTTACGCCATGCCTATTTATAGAGCGTGACTATTAATAATCCCGACTTCCACTTCTAGAACACCCCAGAATACACTTTTTTTTTTAATTTGGCAAATTACAGCGCACCTTAACACCCCAGTTTAACAAAGACTTATCCATAGGTTCAGATTTAAAAAAAGTCTGAGGTAGCACTGAAATTTATTGTAACCTAGAGAAGTTCAGCATGAAATCCCCACAGTGAAGCGGCAGCAGAGAGCTGTGTGTGTTGACCTTGTAGCAACACTGTCAAGCTGCAGCGTGACGATATTTGGCTGTTTGCAAAGACACCAGATCTCCACATGCTTTTTAGTGCAGTTTCCCTTTTTTGAGGAGAAAAACACCAACATATTTAATATTAATAAATGAAAATCACACCCGGCTGAAATAGAGCCAAGGGATGGTTTGGGCAGAATAAACATTGTTGGATTTAATGCAAACAATACCAGAAAATCTCGATCCTTTTTCCTAAGAAAAATTACATTTTGAACAAAAGGGAAACAATCTGTTCTCATTTTTTTGAGACACGTATAGTGAGTATTTCTAGCTGGGAATCGACAAGTCACGTCCAGACGGTTAACCTGGTGTAGTCCATTACGGCCCAGTTCTGACCTCTCCGATATCGCTGTGGTTCAGAGGAAACCCAGTGGTGCCTTCATTCATTCCGTTTATAAATATTATGTTTTCTGTCATGTTATGGTACTTCAAAGATCTGTCATGTCACAGCCCCACGAGACTTCTTTGTGTTGTATAAAATAACGTAAACATAACTACTGATACATACATGGCGAAACTGGAACATTGTCGTTTATATATGTAGCAGTCACTCTCGTCCAGAGCGATGTATAGTTGAGAAAGGAGGGTCAGCCAATCCAATGGGGTAATTGGGGGTTAGGGGCTGTGCTCAAGGGCCCACCAGTGATATCCAGTGATACTCCACTGACCCATAGATTCAAACCCACAACCTTCCAATCCCAGGAACAATGTACTAACTGACTGAGCAGCAAACGTAGACTGGTAGACTGCATAAACTAAAAAAATTTTACTGCTCGTTTTAAATCTCAAATCCCAAACTGCATATCTTCTGAATGTGCAGATCAGGCAGGGGTCTGTTAATTTGATCTACTATAAGTTCAGGAGGTTCTGAAACACCTCATCGAATGGTTAATGTACTTCATAATATGTGGTTTTACTTTGAATCTTATTATTAATTCATTTTTGCAGCTAATATTATTGCATTCCTCTGGAAAGCGACAAAAAAAACCTTACATGAAAATCTAGGTCTTTGTTGGGCTTTCCCTACTCAAGCCCAGAGCAAGGTTTGAGGAGAACAAAGAAAGTCAATACTGAGTATGTCAGAACATGGGCGTCGGCAGGGCATGGATACCCTGGCAGATTCAGGGACCCCGGCACTGTACCCAAAATCTACCATTGAAGGCCTCTATGCAGTCAGAGGACCCAGAATATCTAGCTACATCCCTGTGTCAGAGAGTAATGATTACTAGGCAAATGATACAGCACATCAGACACACTCAGATAATAATAATTATAGACGGCAAAGTGGTGTCCCCCACAGCGTCCCTGATTGATGGGGATTTTCGGCATGCTGGGATTTACAGACGGGAAGCCTTGTCACCTTGAGCGGCGAAAAACACTGAGGTAGACACAACACGGCAGGGTGTGCGGGTGTTTCCAGACAGACGACACCCGGGGACCCAGGGGAACGATGTGAGTCACGGACGAGGCATTTAGACGGGTTTAAATTCGGCACGGAGATGAGAAGGCACTCAGACTAGGAGCCCCGGCTACAGGCCCATTCCTGCAGCTTCCAAAGGGTCTGAACAGGCAAACTGGAAAAATGGGGCAAGACTGGAGCAGGAAGATCGCTGCCACGGCAACAGCAGTGACTCGCGCTCCACACTGACTCAGTGACGAGTTTAGGACAGCATGTGACATCTCACTTAATTACCTCAGGTCTAGCTCGTTTACGTATTCAGACTAATAAGCTTGCCTGCCTTAGTCATTCATAGTCTATAAATACATATTTTGAAGGTAGATGGTTTTGTGATATGAGTCACCCACAGTTTACATCATTCACTGAGGTACTTCATCATTTTACGTATATTTCTTTAAGGTTAAGCTACATCTTCAAAAGTACAACAGATTAGGCCCTTTGGGATGTCAGTCGACACTATAGTACTGTCTTGAAGCCATATAAATAAAATTTGTTTTAATTGAATCATTGTCAGTTAATAATAATTGGTGGTTAATGCTAATGTGAATAACTATGGGGGGGGGGGGTGGTTGTAATTCAACATTGATCACGACCACCATAGAATGAGGAAGGTCTTTGATTTTTTGCACTCTTGATTTGCCTAGTTTTTCCACAATGATTTATCTCTCCATTGTGATGCATTTGTCAGTTATATGCTTACATGCGAATGCAAGATATGCTCTCTCTGGGCAAATGAGTCATAATAAAGAAAAACATTTTCATAAAGAAATAAGAAGCATGGAATTCTTCCACTAAATAATTCAAACCGGCGTGTTGATTTGGTACAAACTGAATTTCAGACTCACATAATATGTAGGAAGGAAGACCACTATTGGCCAGTGCTTGTAAATAATTGCCCACAGCTTGTTACAGGGCTTGTAGTGTTTCCACCTTAATTAGAAGATCCCAGTAAACTAAAGCTGGCATTGATAAAAGTGAAAACACCAAAAGAAAACCTTTGAATTTTCTTTATGTGCAATCAGGAGAAGAGCAACTCTGACTCATTCAAACTGCTGTTAAATAAGAGGAGGGATGCAATCACTAGCTAGTCGTGCTTTTTTCAGGAGCGATGGGTCAGAGGTCACCGTGTTTATATCAAGTGTAGTCCCACTGGTTAAGATACCAGTAAAGCTGCTTCAGTCCATGGGAGCATCTCAAGGCTGGATTAGTTGTGACTGAATTGTCCTCTCAAAGTAAGACTTCTGTCCTGAGTTTTCTTCTCATCAGTCCATGGGCCTGTGAAATGGACTGTACCCTTCCTCAGAAAGTGATTTTCAATCTCCAGCCATGAATACCCACAATGCCCAGTGCTGCCCAAGTAAATTCGAAAATTCTCAAAGCTATGCAACAGCTTGGTGACGGATAAATATCTTATGTGATGTTACAGCAGCAGCGACCCTGTAATAAAAAAGAATTCAGAGCTATTTTCCTTGCAGCAGAATCTCCAGAGAAGACATTTAGAACATAAACACGTAGCAGACTTGCTTAGCACTGTAATGTTTTGTTGTTGTTTTTCATTCTGCCTTTTTTACAGTCTGGAAGATGTGGAGGAGCTTGAGGTTCCACGCAGCAAGCCTGGGGAGATGATAGAGATGGATGGTCAGGACAATGTGTGAAAATGACTGTTGTCGCAGCTTGGATAATGGTTGGATAGTACTGAGGATGGACTCATGCCGTGATAGGTTGCCTCGCGCTCAGAGCTACGGGGACCGTGTGACTGAATGCTCTGATTAGCTCTGTGTTCCTCAAGCAGAAGGGCCTATCACTATAGCCATGGAGCCTGCACAGCCAGTCAGCTTCATGGCAGCCGAAGACAGTCAGATGGGGGCGCCTTGGATAGAGATTACAGGCAGCCCAACCTGACACTTTGGGAAATTTGAGGCTGCTTAAACCTAAGGGGACCATGATTACTCCCCCTCCCCCAGGCCTCCGAGGCACCTCTCAGGCAAGGTGCTGATATTTGGCTCAGATGATAAGTATTTTCTTCTAGCCATAAGATATCCGGAAGTGTACACAAAGCAGTGAGCTCCAGATGCAAAGAGCAAATATGAACAGGAGGCATGATCATTATAAAAGCCATCATTAGCATCCACAGGAGCACTTTGACCATCCTGTCACTGTCCAGGCCACCCAAACCTTCAGTAACCACTACCCAGGGGTGTGATTTGCAGTTTGCAGTTTGTGGTGTGCGATGTGTTTTTTGCAGTTTGTGGTCTGTGATTTTCAGTCTGTGGTCTGCAGTTTGTGGTGTGTGATTTGGAGTATGTGGTTTGCAGCTTGTGGTGTGTAGTGTGTGATTTGCAGTTTGTGGTCTGATTTAGTCTGTAGTCTGCAGTTTGTGGTCTGTGGTGTGTTATTTGCAGTAATGGTCTGCAGTTTGTGGTGTGTAGTGTGTGATTTGCAGGCTGCAGTCTGCAGTTTGTGGTGTGTGATTTGCAGTCTGTGGTCTGTGGTTGCTATTACTGCCTGGGCACAGATGGGTTAATTGTGTCCCCTTTCCTTCAAAGTTTTACTTAGTAACATGAAAGGACACCAAGCTGTTAACCAGATATTTTTCCTTCAATATTCATCAGGTTTCATTTATAAGCACAGAAGTTGAAGCAAGAAATTGACAATGATATGTAGTAATGTTACAGCTTAATGATAAAAATCTCTGTGACTCCAGGAGATTATTAAAGAGCAAGGCTGCCCCCACTCCTCCCCCACGCTTCTCCGGTAATGCTGATCGGGAACTCTGCGGTCTGAGCCATGCCTGTGTGTTTGAGTGACAGAGAGACCGGCTGACGGGCAGATAAAGGGTCCAGAAGTGAAGGAGTCAATGAGAAGACGCTTCATTAGCGGCACTCAAAGCAGGACGGAGTGGCAGACAAGCCCTACAGGCAACAGGAATGTCGACTGCCATCCCTAAATCTCTGTCCTGCCCTGTGTCTAATTCTCTCTGTGTTTCTATCCAGCATACATTTATTGTAGGCAAGGCTTTAATGCACAGAAAACTGGTAGAGAGTTTGGTCTTCATGGGTATATGTAGTTTAGTGTATCTCAACCCAGTCCTCAGGGAACCCCGGACAGTCCACGTTTTTGCTTCCTCTCAGCTCCCAGTGCACCTGTACCAGGTATTCGGTGTTCCTGATTGGCTGGTAGCTGGGAGGGAGCAAAAACGTGAACTGTCCGGGGTTCCCCAAGGACTGGGTTGGGAAACACTGGTTTAGAAGACAACATACTAAGGACATTCTGGAGTAGAGGCTCCCTGTGCTATAGTGGTATATTTTTCATCACCTTCACCAGATCACTTTACTCTGTTTGTTATGGCAGGACATGGATTCAGCTCTTTGACCTGGTACTTACTGCTGCAGCATCTGATCACAGTGACCCACGTAGAAAAATGCACAGTAGAATCCGTAGCAGGGATGCAAGGTAAATGTTTGGCATTTGGCAGGCAGAAAGATAATTTTAATCTTTAATAATCTCCAGGAGTCACAGTGATTTTTTTTATCTGAAACTGTGAAGCTCAGGACAGTCAATATGAATCCTGTGAGAAAGTCAGCACTGTATAATTCACAGAAATAGTCTTTGATTGGCTACAGAGCTGCAGATGGCATGTAAACCAGGTGAAACCTGTCATGGCCTGGTAAAATATGAGGGCCTCTTCAGTGTATTGCTTTTTGAAATCAGATCTCAGATCTCCCACACTGAGATCTCAGAAGAGCCACAGCCCTTGAACAAGGTACTCTGCAGAAATTGCATCCGTGGCATCAAAGCTGAGTACTGGGAATTTACGGTATTGAAGGATGGGCAGAAGAACGCGATTTCCAGAGGAACACTGCAAAAGAACATCTGCAAAGCAAAAAAAAGGTTCTTAGGTGAAAAAAGAACTCAAAATATAATTCCTCCCTTGAGAGATGTGATGTTTTCTTTGATTCAGTCACCCTGGATAATCACCTTGGGTCATTGGCTCTGCCCTACAACCCATTTTCATGTTCTGGCAGCTGTGAAGAAGCCATTGAAGCTTATTCTGGGTACCATATTCTGAAGCACAGTGCAACACAGGGAGAACCTGCAAATCCCACAAGCAAAGAAAAGTGGTGGGATTTGAACTCCAACCCTGGAGGTGTGAGACAACACTGGAACAAGAGTGAGATCCTTAGGGTCAGAGTTCAGGGCCGCCAGCACAGATGCCTCACCTGCTGAGCTACACCGTTCGCCCATTTCAGGAGGCAGAGGATATCAAGGTCGCAGAAAGCTGTCATTCTGGCTTCCACGAAACAACACGATCCGACGTTCTCTCCAGGTCTGTTCCGTTATCCAGTGACATCATGGTGGAGCGCTTCCTGGAGGAGCCTGACCGTGGGAACTGGCTCTGATCTGAGGAGAAACTCTGTTTTGAAAAATAGGAACATAGATACCCTGCCTTTCAGAGGGACGGGTGAGATTTATGACGCAGGCACTGAAACAGGCCCTAAAGAATATTACGCACAAGCTGGCCGGGAGGCAGACTGATCCAGGCCTCTGTTTGTTTTGTCCATGTAGATGTGCACTTGATTACACCTAGTAGGATCAGTCGGGGAAATCTGAGACTAATGGCAAATTGTTTACCCTGCTCTTTCCCTCCTGCCTACTGTTCACTCAACAGCAAGAATCAAGGAACAGAAAACCGCTGAAATGGCCTGACCTGAAAGTACGGTGATGCCCGTGAGTCATTCTGGAAATATAACAGAACAAAAAGCAGGATTAATATAACACATGTGCCACAAGTCAGACACGCTGTAAAAATAGAGGTCAGACCCTATATTTCAGGGCTGTTTAAATCACGGTCCTCGAGGTCCGAGCACTGCTGGTTTTCCAGCCTTCCTTTACCTGTCAGTCAGGTGTGAAGCCTCTGACCAATCAGAATCAGTAATTATTAAACTAACTACCTGGGAGAACTGAAAACAAGGTCTGGATTTGAATCAAGGGCCAGATTTGAAGAGTCCTGCTATATTTGGTGTGAACTGTAGCAGAGGTGTCCAGAGGTTTGTCTGAAGCTTACAGATAAGATACGATACAGAGATGAAAAGTGACAAAGCCAGCGATCACTGTCTCTGACGATGAGCTTTAACTGCATTTATTCACTTTGGTTTCTGTTTGGATTCAGCTGATTCTTCCTCTAAATCACACTGTCAACTCAACCCTCATGTGAACCTTTGAAAGAGTCATTGCAATACTTCTACATTATCAGCTTCGTATTTAAGTATTTTATCATCTGAAAGAAACCCAAGGCACATTGTTGTGATATATTTCTGAACTAAGAATTAGCTGCTGTGATTTTTGATGGAAGTATAACAATGCCCCCAGCACAATGTCAGAAATGGACTGAGTCACTGAGGAATGTCATTCTTAATTACAGCACGCTTCTGAACGCATCAATCTTCACGCTTCTGTTCCTTTGAGAAGTGTACCCAGGAATTACAATGCAGTTTACTACAAAAGTTTGTCTTACTCTGCAGGGATTTTTACTAGTCTGAAGTAATTTCACCACAGAAGACAGTACAGGTCACCACATTCCATTCTGAAGAGCATTTTAAGCAGGCTGTGAAATTGAACCACTGAACTGCCTCAAAACTCAGGAGTAGAAAAAAAAACCATCATGTGGATTCAATTTAGCACGAACGGATGGTGTGTGGTTTTAGTAATTCCACAGCAGTGTTAATGTCCTCACATGTGGGGGGGGGGGGGGGGTTGATCTCACATGGGGCGGGGGGATGGGGGTGGAATGATTAAATGCATTTTCAATCTGAAATAACCTTAAGCCCTGTAATTTACAGCCTTGTTGTAGATGAAACTGAGCACCCAAGGATAATTCCCAGGATATTTAGGAACCCTCCCCCCCATTACAAGTAACCCAGAGTTGCACGTCAATGCCAAACATGGCATCAATTTCTGAAGACGCTCAACATGAACCCGCCGCTGGGCCTTGAGGGATGGTACGTGGGTGCTACTCCGCGGTCTGCAACATAGTAACCTCCTGCGTGTGTCTGGAAGCTGTAAGGAGAAACGACCACCTTGGCCTGATCCTTATCTGATTTTAATCCTCTCACAGATGCCCCCTGTTCAGCCCTCTGTCCCTTTCATCTTGCTTTAAACACAGGGTGTTCCCAGGATGCCCAGTGATAAACATCAGCTTTACCACCAGATACACTAGTACCTGTTACACTCCCATCAGCCTCATTAGGTGTAAATTATCTTTAATATTTTATTTTGCTGTTAACTGTGTGTCAATGAAAGAGTCTGGACAATGACCACTAACCTGGAGTCTGTAATGATTTCCTCACAACTGCCTGCAAAACAAAACTAACCATGTTTCCTTCTGTGTAGACTGATGTAATGCTGTTTGAAACAAATGTATCAATTTACATTTATGTGCAATAAGATAATGGTCCATTGATGTGAACATTTCCATCAACGCAATACTCAGTATGATATAGCTCACCACCTTGTGAAGCAGCGATTGTAAATATTCAATTTGGACTGTTCGTTTTTCTTAACACATAATAAGATTTACAAGCACACAGACATGTGTGATTATCTTTCAAAGCAGGCAGTAATGTACAGTAAAAAGATAAAAGAGTAAAATATAATCACAGTTTGAGCCGTCCTTTAGCTCAGCTGCAACAAGCCACCTGTACCCAAAACTATCTACCTGTACAAAGTTGGCAATCTTGATATTGTGAATTAATTTTAATTTAGCTAGTTTGGTTCTATTAATATTCTCAGTAATGGTTCCCTGACCCCTAAGCATGAAGAGAGGCTGAGTGTGGTCTGTGAGGTGAACGTGTCATGAATACTATTAGAAATCTCTCAGGATTTAAGAGCAGGTGAATCATACGAAGTCAAAAAGGGGGGGGGGGCTTCCATAAAGAGAGAGGCAGACAGTATTTAACTATTCTGGCTCTTCCTTTCATGGTCACTGTTTGTTGTTATGCCACATTTAAGATAAAACTGTTTATTTGACCTTTCTGGCTTTCATGCGGTCATTATGATGAAAACTTCCGGAACCTTCTGTGGCAGTCTGGGACAAATCAAATCTGCCCCTACATTATATCAGGGTTGCATGACATTAGAAGGTCATCAGCAGCACATTTTAAAAAGCAGTAAGAAGGTGTTGCTAGATGAATGTGTCTATCTTGGACCGTAAGAGGTGAAGGAACAGAAACAAAAGAGATAAAGGAATTTTCCAGTAGTGACCGAGTATTTTTCCCCTCCTGCATTATCCATTTCCTTCAACTGTGATTGTTTTTTAACAATAAGAGAAAAAGCACCATTGTCTGAAGATGTTTCAGTAAATCCATCACAGTAACACTACAGATTACTATGCCAGCTACCTAGGCTTTTCGTTGCTGTTGTACTTATAAAGTTTTCATTATTGTGGAGTATACAGTATGACACAGGTGATGAGCGCGATCCCTCCTCCAACAGGCGGAAACATTTATATTAGATACATGTCAGGTTATTGCAGAAGGTGAAGAATGAATCAACTTGCTGGATTGCGTCCTTGTAACTGGATGACATTGCAGTAGGGACACGCTGGCAGCTTGTAATCACACCAGGGACAGACATTGTCATGATTTACAGTATACATTTCAAATTTACTTTCAAATTATTACTGGAAATTTAATTGCCGTTTGAAGTTTTATTTTTTTCCCTGAAGCTATTCAGGCACTTTTACGGACGGCTGTAGACATAGGGTCCACTCTGGGAAAGCAAGCCTTCATGTGGTTCATTAACTGCTGTCTCATGCTGCTATTCAGCCTCTTTCCTGAATATTATATAGGCAGAAGTGGACCTTTCAGTTTAAGAACGCATAGAGTGATTCATCCTTGACTAACGTGACTACTCTGTGCTCAGACGGCAGGTAACAGACCATTAAACTCACATTAGTTAGCACCAGAGATGCTGATTCACACCACAAAGAAGTGGGAGGTGATGGATGTGGACTTTTTCGATGGTTTTAAACACCATCTTCCAGTTCCACTGTTCCAGAAGGTATGTCATGAACGCGACACCAAGGATGTTCTCGATTCGTTGTATGACTGTGCTGCAGTGAGCAGGAAACAGTACCTCTTTCAAAAGCTTCACCTGCAGTCCAGTCAACAGCCCTGAAAACCATGTGACCACACGATATGTTTCAACCCAACCCACTTTAATATGCATTACACCCATTTCTCTCTGCATCTGAGACTTCAAGTTCATGCTTCAAACCTTCCCGCAAATCATTAATCAACAGACTCGAATTCCATCCTCCAGGACCAGAATACATTAAAATTGCCGTATAGACTCAGGGTCCCCAGTAACCCTCACCACGATAAGCAGGTTAGATGGATGTTCAATCTACCATAGAAAAGCCCTCTACCTGTTTCCTCACAAGTTTAAAAAAAAAAAAAATGTATTAAAGTAAAGGAAGGACCCATCGTTCACATCAGCACGTGGCCGCCCACGTGTGAGTTTGCACATGCGTGTGCGTGTGTGTCTGGCGTAAAGTAAAACATAGCAAAATAATTGGCTCTACATGATGGGCCTTCATCCACGACAGGCCGAGTCAGCAAGGGCGGCGAAGGTGGCTCCTCTCACCGTCTGCAAGGTCCACACGAAACCCCATGGACAGATTACACCTGCAAACGGCGCTGAACGCCGTCCTCCGGTCTGATGCAGGCATGACGCACAGTGAGGAGTGGGAGACAGGATCTGAGTTGCTATGACAGTAGCTGAACACTGATGTAGCTGAACCCTGGCCCCCGGTTTGAGGCGTGCCAGCGGGAGGTTCCTCAATGTTCCTCACCGCCTGGAGATGGAGATCTAGGAAAGACAGGGCCGAAGCAGAACACGATTCAATGTGAAGAAGGCATTTTTAAGAATGAGATAATCTATCATCACTGGCTACTCAACTATGTAAGATCTTGATTAAGGCGTCAATAGTTTACATGCTGCTGTGTGACATACACAGAGGAGGAAAGATCAGGTCCAGAAAGTTCAAATCCAGACCAAGGTTTTGTTTCAACCAACCAGTTGAATATAGAGTCACCTGCTATGCACTAGACTTTGAACTTTCTGAAGCTGAACTTTCCGCCTCTGACCCTGCAAACTGTAATTATCACATACGCTGCACTGACTGCCCACTGTTGCGTATCTTATGTCTTGCTTTTTGTCTTCTGTCTGTTTTTGCCCTAATTGTTAGTTGTCTGTTGTCATGGTGTCTCCAACAGCGGGCTGCTGTGCCATCAAAGATCTCCAGCGGCCTTGGCTGTGCGGAGACAAAGGTTCTGATTCTGATACCTCGAGTGTGTTATGTGACCGACATTAGTCTCTCTGTGTATCTATATAATCTCTGTATAAGATTACAGAAACTCTGTGTCTGTATCTGCGGTCTACAAGCCTACAGACCATTGTGTACACATCTAATATCCATTCCCATTGTGTCTCTAGTTAGATATGGCCACGGAGGCCACTCATCCGCTATTAAATATGTGTGGCGTGTACATGACATGTGTATGTGTGTGTGTGTGTGAGAGAGAAAGAGAGAGAGATTGCGTGTCCCTATTTAACGTTCTATTTACCTCATGCTTACTACCCTAATTGATTTCAGCAGCTCGGTCCACATTTTGCATATTTGCTATTCGGCCCCCAAGACAAAGCTGAAGTAATTAGCTACTAACAGACTTACCCGAGATCTCAGTCAATGTTTGTAAAAACATCCGCAATGAAGGCTGGCGAGGCATAGGGTGCTCGTATGGGGTGTGGGGGGCATATTTATGAGCCAGAAATTCCCCAGGCAACAGCTGGGATGAAAAACCAATTAGCCTCTTGTGTTTGGGAATTGCGATGTTGTTTTTATTTTAATTGCTATATATGAATGTCTGTTTCTGTCTTTTCAAGCTGAGCAAGGGGATCAGCCCTGACTTCAGCTGTTAAATTGTTTGTATGGCCTGATTCTGGTGGGGGGTAGCGACACCTGGACACTGACCCGCACCACAGAGAGAGATTAGTCCTCACATATGGCGGCAGGTGGGGGCGGCGGGGGTGGTGGATCCAAGCTTCATGATAGAGGCGGGGCATATGGGTCTGTCTGCTCTTCGCCCTTAAAGTGGGCAAACTGTCATGTCGCTAAGGAAATGAGACAAATTAATCTGTCGCTTCGCCTCTGTGCGGCACGGCCGGGCTCGCTGATTAATGTGTTGATATTCTCCCTGCGTCTAATCACTCTGATATCGCCTTGTTGCCATGGTTGCCCCAGAAAAGAGTTCAGAGGTCATGGGGATCAATGACCTGTACCTGGATCCGAACACTAGTGACAGGAAACACTTTAACTAGCAGCAAGAACAACACGTGGCACAAATCTTGTTTTTTTTTTTTTTTTCCCAACCCGACTGCGGTCATTGCAGTTGGGCGTCTACTTACACAGCAATCCGTCTTTTGGCTCCACTGCAGTCTTTCATATCAGGTTACCATAGCATCACAAGGCGGACCAACATACACGCTCGTAAGAAGACTGAACACTTCTTACTGTTTAATGTGTATTTGCTCTCCTGCAGGAATAGCTGCCACATTTACCACGATTATGATCATCAGTCAAACATGCTTGTCAAGAGTGTTTACAATGAAAACTTGCTGTTGCTGTGAACGGTTTTGGAAACTGGAGCTCTGGGCTGCGGGAGACATCTTGGGCCAGGTAACATGGTCCCCTCACTCAGGCCTAAATATAAGAAGATGACCCCCCTTCTGAAGGGGGCTCTGGGGGCTGTGGAGAAGGTGCACCACCAGCCCCCCTTGCGTGACCCTGCTAAGACAGTACAGCTGTAATTCCCTGACAAATCATCTCATTCTTTTTAAAGAAGATGGGGTGTCACCTTATAAAGACATAGATAACTCCGGTGCTATGAAGGAGATTAAAAAACTGGTGAACTGTGATGACATCAGTCAAGTCTGTGGATGATACTCAATAGTCCAAAGTGTGCACATTATCAATAAGGTGAGATTACAATCAGCTGTTAGTGACCTGAGCAATTAATGTAATCAATGATTACGATGAGTTCTTAAACTGCTGTAGTCAATGTCATTTCATTTTTATGTGGTTTCTAGTATAGTGGTGTAATATTGAAGCAAAAGTTATTTAAGATGTTTTATATAACATTTTCATATGAAATACAGTACCAGTTAAAAAAAAGTCTGGACAGACCTACTGAAAATCATTTGTTTTTCAGCATGGAGACGACCCTAAGCAGACCTTGAGGTTATGTAAGTACAGTGTTATCTTGTGAACAAAGATAGAGATGGGGTGCTGTGACAGATGACCTGGCCCCCACAACCCCCCGACCTAAACCATATGCTGGAGAAGCATTCAAGGCGGCAACATCTGGAAGCTGGTTGAAAGAATAGAGTCTGCAATGCTGTCCTCAAAGGAACTGTTTGGAAGAGAATAAAATTAGAGAAAATTTTGAGATGTTGGACACTTCTCTTGGTCATTGCAATATTTCATACGCATTACTTCATTGCCTTGAAGCCTTTTGTTATAATGTGAGTAACATAGCTAAAATAGAGATAAATGCGTTAAAAGCAGGTGTGTCCAGACTTTTGATTGGTACTGTATATAACTATCAGTGTACATTTTGTTAGGATTCGACTGTAGGCACATACATGTAGACACATGTAATGGACCTGGGCTGTGACCAATATTTACAACATTTGAAAAAGTCAACTGGAGAACTACTATGGAGCAATATTAAGTGTATTAATATTAGTATTAGTAAGTATTAATTCTGAGTATAATAAGACTTAAAAACAATAGTTAAAAAGGATTCTAAAGCAACTGATTCATATATATATAGTACATAAATCACCTTACACTGGGATTATAATGTAGATAAAATTCATGATGCTAAAATCAGATATAAGATGGGAAGACTGTTGTTTTTTGCTCTACCTAAAAACTCATCTATTATCTGCTGAAGGCTGGATGAGAATCTGTAGCAGTGGGTGTGTTTATGTTTCCCAGTGGAAAAATTAAGTCCAGAATATCGACTGTCTGGCTTTTTGTTTCTATCTTCCCACACAGGGCAGCTCAGGACACCAACTCTCTGTTATTGGGCTTCTGCAAACACCCTGTCCAGGGATGTTCCTGCACACCTGGCAGGTGCTGAGCTAGCAGAGTAAAGGGGGGGTCATTGATGATCCGCTGCGGGAAAGATCCAGAACCATGCGTCACTGTGTGATTATCAACACAGGTGAGGAAGACAGAGACACCAACCATGACTGGACCACCCGCTCCTAAAAAAGGACCAGAACTATGAATAGATGCCTTACGGGATCCAGAATAAATGGCGGTTCAGGACCATGGACAGCAGCACTGACTTCAAAGGGCCACTGTTCACGGGTTTTCAGCACCTCATGCCCCACTATGCATTACTCATGTATTTTGTGGTCAACCTATAATTCATTTATTACATCTTATTCTTTGCTTGAAACGGTCAGCCCCAGAAATAGGCAAAAGTTCTGCGTCTTCTTAATACCTGCGGCTACTGAGTGAGGTATTGTAAGGCAAAACTTAACAGGAATAGTTTAAATCAGGCTAGACTCCCTACAGCGAACGGTTCAGCACCATCTGTCAGCAGGGGCTGCTATTCTTGCCCGAGAAGCATTTCTTCATCTTGATGAAAGAGTGGACCTTCCTGTGGTGCTGTCACTTTTTTGTTGTGGGCAAGGACAGTTAGGAGACAAGGGTGCGGGGAAAATTCCCCCTGAGGGGTAATACTTTCTATGGGGAAAGGGGTAGAATATCCACAAAGGCTCAGTCGGGAGACAGCAGTCCTCTTAGGCCAATCCAGCTCCATTATGCACCTCTGGCTTGACCTTTACTTCTCTCCTGACATTCCTCCCTTCCTCCCTTTAAGTCTTTCTAGGGAAGACTGACCCGACCCCCGGTTGGGTCATTTTTCTGCCTTTAGCCATATTTTGTTGGGTTGTGTGGCACTGATTGCCCCAGGTGGACTATGTACTGGGATAACAGATGACCTAGAAGAAACTGCAAAGGATGCAAAACATAGATAGATCTTTGTTGGTCCAAAGGTAACATGCTGTATAAGGGCAGCACTAAAGGCCCACGGGGTAATGCTTCATCAACTGGCCAACCAACAGTCGGAACTCCATTATGCGATTTTGGAGTCAGAGCAGGTGTGCGGCCTGCATATGAGTCTTAACTTGCGATGCCTCTCATTGGCTGAAGTCCCCAACCCATCAGAGTGGGTGCAACTCCAGGGTATGAATGGCAGCTGGGCAACTGCATTTCAAGAATAGTGTAAACAAGAAATTCAGCAAGAAATAGAAGAGGATGTGTATGGCGATTTGTGCTACCCTAAAGCAACACACAGGGCTGAGTACATCCGGTGCGGATGATATAGTACATTTAATATTCACTGTTAGGTACCTCAAGGGCTAACAAACAGAACCAACAGGAAGTGAGGTCAGTGAGGTCATTCACTGTTGGGTACCTCAATGGCTAACAAACAGAACCAACGGGAAGTGAGGTCAGTGAGGTCATTCACTGTTGGGTACCTCAAGGGCTAACAAACAGAACCAACGGGAAGTGAGGTCAGTGAGGTCATTCACTGTTGGGTACCTCAAGGGCTAACAAACAGAACCAACGGGAAGTGAGGTCAGTGAGGTCATTCACTGTTGGGTACCTCAAGGGCTAACAAACAGAACCAACAGGATGTGAAGTCAGTGAGGTCAGTGAGGTCATGGAAGCATTAAGCAGGCAGTGGCAGATTACAGCAGAGGGTGTAAGCCCCTTCTTTGGACACTGAAGGCGGCCTGCATCTCGATATACCTGAAGATTCACACCAGGCCTTCCTGCACTCTAATGGAATGTGAGGGCCGATGAGGCTGCTGTATTATCAAGCTCTTAATGAGACAGAAATGAGAGCTTAAGACTTGCTGGGAAATGCAGTCACAGACATGGCGAGACTTGAGCTTTACCCTAATAGATTCTGCAGGCCTGAGCTGCTAATTTGCGATCCATGCGGCGCATGCAGAGATGACTCAAACTGGGAAGTCTGATGCTCTGGATGTCTTCTTGAAGTTTAAACAGGAGCACGTCATGCAGTCACATCCTCACAGGGTTCCACAGGCGAGAAGCTAAGGATACTTTAGCTGTTGAGGTAGGAGATCCCAGTGGTGTAGTCACTGCTTTTGTTTTTCGACCTTCTTATCAGCTTCCAGTGTTGGGATTTCTAAGCAAAAGCTTCAAGAGATCATTTGTGGAGAGCTGTGTTTGACCTCCACTCTCAGGGGTGCGGGAAGGAATGCGGGGAGATAGCTACCTGATCCAATCGATATAAATACAACTAACGCCTTATTCTATTTTAAGGCTTATTGACAGGGAAATAAGTTTTTTACAAAGTTCCATTTCACAGCAGAAACATGCATTATAGACTCAGTCGCTTCCTGGATTTATGCTGCTATTGAGGAGCGTGGTGCAGGATTCAGGCACAGAAAGCAGCTCACGTTTTCCATGTCCCCCCCAACCCCCCCCCCCCCAACCCTGCCTGTAGCAAAGCAGCGGCTTATTTGAGCACACAGTGGGATTCCCACCGGGTCCCGCTGACCTTTGAATAGGCAGAACCCAGTCTGGGGCGATCAGAGCGTATTTACTGCAGTGAGAAACAGCAAATACTGCAGCCTGAGATGGAATGGCTGGGGCGGGGGCGGGAGAAGTGGTAATGGAGGGGGGGGGGGGGTCTCATGAATTATTTAAATGCCTCGCCAGCTTTCACTAAGCTCCTCTGATGTTCAGAACTGCCCAAACTCTGCCTCTGGACCAGAGAGCACCTCTTCAATATGTAATGCCCGTATGGGTTACAGGGAGTATATAAAAATATAGTGCAATATTTTTGTTAATGTTGTCAACTTGACTAAGTTGTTTTCTTGTCTCAAGCGAGTTACATGACTCTCCCTGCACCTGACTTCCGGAAACTTCCACACCATCTGCTGTCCAAATGAGTGTTACTGGGAAGCCTGGAAAAAAGTCTATCTGGGAGGGTGAACCCAGGCCCCCACAGAGACGGAGCCGGACTGCAAATCCTGGTAGCTGAAGGAAGACCACTAATCCATTTCCCATCATGCATCCATCCATTTTCTGTAATCAATTATCCTACTCAGGAAAGCAGCCAATCCCAGCAGGGAATGAAGGCAGGGAACGACCCAGGATGGGGCACCAACCTATTGCAGGGCACACACACACACACACACACACACACACACACACACACACACACAAACACACACATACACATCTATGGACAATTTAGTAAGTCCAATTAACCTCAGCATGTTTTTGAACTGTGGGGGGGGGGAACCAGAGTACCCGGAGGAAACCCCACGATGACATGGGGAGACCATGCAAACTCCACACACATGCAGTAATGGCAGGACTAATCACTGCACCACCACGCCACCCCTGCCTCTCACTTCAGCAACATTTATTCACTGTATTTCCACAATTTTTTTAATTCTGTTAGCACTAACTCAGCAAAATCAGTATTCATATGTATTCATCATAAAGCACTTGGCAGGGATTTCACTGAGTCCAGACGATTCACAGACTAGTATTGGTGTCTGGTGGAAATGAAGGCAAAGCTCCTCACTTTCAGACCCCCCTCATCAGCATGAAGTACAGGGCTGGTGAGCGACTCCTTTGGGGGCTGAATGAAGGACAACGTGCATTTCATCACATGTGGCACCAGGAGCCCGTGGACCCGGAGGCCTGCCCCCCCCCCCCTGGCGTCTGCGTACCTTTGCTCTCTTACTCCCTCCTGACCTTAAAGGGGATTCACATCCTGCATGGGAGCTGCATTCCGGTGATACATCTATCAAATTTTGCATCCTTCCAATAATTTCTTTTGTTAAAAATAAAATAAAATAAAATACGATTTATAGTTCGCATGTTCTCCCTGTGTCATCCTGGGGTATCCTCTGGGTTTCCCCCACAGTCCAAAAAAATGCTGAGATCAATTGGAGTTACCAAATTGCTGATAGTTTGCATGTGTGAATGGTGTGTGTGTGTGAGTGGGTGTGGGTGGGTGTGGATTAGGTATATATTACCTCGTGGGGACCAAATGTTCCCGACAATGTAATAAAAATCAGTTTTTTTGACATTGTGGGGATAATTTTTCAGGTCCCCGCAAAGATCTGTGAATGCAATCAAAAATGTAAAAATGCCTTGTATTTTCTTTGGTTGCTTGTGGTTATAATTAGGGCTGGGTAGGAGTTAGGGTTGTCATGTTGGGATTAGAGTTTTCTCCTTAGAAATTAATGGAAAGTCTTCACAAAGATATAATTACAAACCTGTTTATGTGTGTGTGTGTGTGTGTGTACATGTGTGTGTGTGTGTGTGTGTACATGTGTGTGTGTGTGTGTACGTGTGTGTGTGTGTACATGTGTGTGTGTGTGTGTGTACATGTGTGTGTGTACGTGTGTGTGTGTGTGTGTGTACATGTGTGTGTGTGTACATGTGTGTGTGTGTGTCTGTACATGTGTGTGTGTGTCTGTACATGTGTGTGTGTGTGTGTCTGTACATGTGTGTGTGTGTCTGTACATGTGTGTGTGTGTGTGTACGTGTGTGTGTGTGTGTGTACATGTGTGTGTACATGTGTGTGTGTGTACGTGTGTGTGTGTGTACATGTGTGTGTGTGTGTCTGTACATGTGTGTGTGTGTCTGTACATGTGTGTCTGTACATGTGTGTGTGTGTGTGTACATGTGTGTGTGTGTGTGTACATGTGTGTGTGTGTGTGTACATGTGTGTGTGTGTGTGTGTGTGTACATGTGTGTGTGTGTACATGTGTGTGTGTGTGTGTCTGTACATGTGTGTGTGTGTCTGTACGTGTGTGTGTGTCTGTACATGTGTGTGTGTGTACATGTGTGTGTGTGTGTACATGTGTGTGTGTGTACATGTGTGTGTGTGTGTACATGTGTGTGTGTGTCTGTACATGTGTGTGTGTGTACATGTGTGTGTACATGTGTGTGTGTGTGTACATGTGTGTGTGTGTACATGTGTGTGTGTGTACATGTGTGTGTGTGTGTACATGTGTGTCTGTACATGTGTGTGTGTGTCTGTACATGTGTGTGTGTGTACATGTGTGTGTGTGTGTGTGTACATGTGTGTGTGTGTACATGTGTGTGTGTCTGTACATGTGTGTGTGTGTACATGTGTGTGTGTGTGTGTACATGTGTGTGTGTGTACATGTGTGTGTGTGTACATGTGTGTGTGTCTGTACATGTGTGTGTGTGTGTACATGTGTGTGTGTGTGTACATGTGTGTGTGTGTGTGTTTGCCCTACAATGTGTTGGCACCACACCCTGGGCTATTCCCCGTCATGCACTCTTTGTTTCTAGGATAGGCTCCAGAGTCCATTATGGAAAATGAATGTATGTATGAATGAATGAATAACTGCATGATTCAAATCATTTCAACTCATGCCATGCAATTTAATGAAAAAGTGATTTTGAATCAAACTAAATCAAACTGAATTACAACAGGTGCCTGTCACTATCAGGTAGCGGGATTTCTGATTCATGGACGGAAGAACTCCCATTCACACTGAATCCCTAATAACTATCTGTAATAGGCTGCGATATGAAACAGCAGGCATTATGTTAGAAGTCAATGACCACAGTGCCTGGGTTGTTTGATACCCCCCCCCCCCCCCACACACACACACACACACTAGGGTAAAAAATTTGGTGTATTCGTAGAGCAGCTGTTATATCAGACATCTAAGCCTTTAGTATTTACCACATCACCTGCACTGCTCGGTGCCCTTAAACGAGCCCTCTGTCGGAACGATTGTAGACCAGTACCTCAGCAATATGAAAGCAATGATTCTACAATAAAATAAAATTAAATTTTGCGCTCTCCATCTGACGCATTGCCAGGCTGGTAATGAAATGTGCAGGCGATATTTCAAACTGACGTCTTTTAACAGAACAGGCGATGCCAAAGCATACTAATCGAATTTGCAATTATGACATCCGATAATGAACATCGTAGAAGGGAAGGAGCATGGACTTGTTCCGATTCTTTCACGCAGGCTTGTGAGTAATGTTCAGAAGAGAGAGGGGTCCTTTGAATAGAGATGTGACAGCAGAAAACAGCCCTCAAGCACCTGCAGAAAGCAAGGAAATTAGAACAGAATGTCAAAAATTCAGGCAGCACTGCAGTGGAAAACCCCAGTGTACAGGTATCCATGCCTAAGGTGTGAAATATACTAAATCTCTTTGTAGCACTGCTTCCTCGCTGGCTTACACAGAAGCTGCAGTTTGGTTCAGTGGTAACTGTTAGCCAGCCAGAATTAGGCAGGATGGAAACAGCAGCCAGTGTGAACTTGGTGTGTGAGAGTCAGTGCTAGTTTGGCAGTCTTCAGCAACAAGGAGTCGGAGTGTCGAGATCAGTTTCAGAAGGATCTTGTCATGAAGGTGATGTACTTCACACCTAGCAAGCACGACTGGGAGCTATTTTATTGTGCTACGAATTCAAAATACAGCAAGTTTTGCCTTAATAAAGGACAGGGGATGATGTTGTGTCCAATGCCCAGGATACAGCAGCCACCAAATACCCCAAAAACTCGAACAAATCCGGAGTTATGTAACGGAAAGCAGCTTCAATATATTCCTTTGACTGTTTTATTTAAACATTCCAGTCAGGCTCTGAGAACCACTTAAGAACTGGGAACCGTTTCAGCACGAGGCTACGAAAAGAAGAGAGGAGAGAGAGTGAGATTGGAAGGGAGACTCACAGATTGCCAGATTACCGCCTGGTATTCCAAACATGCTCAAATTACAAGACTATTTAACCTTGATTATCACGGACAAACGCACGCTTTGTTTCTCACTCAGCACAAGATATGAGCCCGGAATATTCATATGTCTCCTTTCCTTTTTAGTCATGAATCTCACAGAGACTCTGACTAACAAGCCACAACAGATGGGATAAAACACTTCCAACAAAAGCAAACACCTTCATTTCACAAGCCGATGGGAACTTCATTGGTTTTTGGCTCGATTTTCAGTTCCTTGCATGTGTCTCATGCTTATTCCATCACCGCTCAGTCTGCTCATAAATGAGTAGATGGGGCAGAAAGTAATGCACTAACTATTGAAACAATTTCAGCTTGAAATCCCCGAAGATAAACAACAGGTGGGCTCTTGAGTGGAACCTCAATTGCTTCAGTAAACATCCAACCTTAAGGTTGCTGAAACTCTTGACAGTGACCTCTGTAAGCCGGTTACATTTGTATTGAATTATGCAGTCTTTGGTGACAAGATTCAGGTGATTCTGAGATGATTATTAAGAGAATTTAATTTGCAGCAACCTCTCACCTCTATCCTTTACCTTTGTAGTGTATAAGTTTGAGGAAGTCAGTGCTGTGTCATTAAAAGTACCCTTAAGATCCTGGTGAACTAATTAGTGTCGAGCACACAGCTGAAATCTACTTCTGCATTTCCTGGAGGCTCACTGAGGCTGTAGACGGAGTGCTGTGTGAATCTCAAAACAAATTCCGTGAAGCAGGAGGGCTTTGCCTTCACAAAGGATTTATGTTCATAAATAGTGTCAGTTTTCTGTCCAGGAGGAAGGTGTCGGATGATGAAAGTGGGAAGCGGAGTCAGAACCAAGCGGAACCGCCCTCACACTCTGGCACCTGTCCTCCTACCAACCTCCGCCTGTTCACGTGAAGCTTAACTGAGTGTGTGCTGCTCACGTGAGGTTTCAGCTGCCGAACACTGTAACACATCCAGGAGAGCTGAGCCAATGAAGAAGAGACGGGACCGGTCGGTGTGCTTGTGGGAAAACGCCATCGTTGTTTATGCATTCAGCCTGATACGTTCAAAAAGGAGCTTAGTTCAAAGTCAGATCTTCTGTTAGTTGTATATTATGTGAGGCCACTGCTGGAAAAAGTGTCAGGTAGGCCTTACAAACAAAGATTTCAGCTTTAGACTGAACTTTTAACTGTTGGAATTTTCATTTCCCATAAGGGAACTCCTATATAAACATACCTCAGTGAAATGTCCTGCTTTCGTCATGAATACATCACCTGAAATGGATCCAAGGTGAGTCGCATTGGAGAATAGCCTCTCTGCCTCAGGATAGTCTTATGTGTTTGTCCTGAATGATGTGGGAGGGAATATTAGCCCCTACTGGCAGTCTCCGCAACAGCAGACAAGCTGTAATACCTGGGACCCGTAGGTTCTGAAACCCCAGAGAAAACAACCACAGGTCTTTTGACAAAATACTTCAGTCCTTGTTACAGGCGGACCCACTAGCCACAGTGGACTAAAATTGTTATTCAGGAAAATAAAAGATAATCCGATTTGCTAGAATAACAAGGGGACTGTGAAGCGTCCAAATACATGTTCTGTTGGACAAAGACCCAGCATTGTTCTGTGGTGATAGTGCTTAAATCCTGGCCTTAAGCTTAAGTACAAACTCACTTAAGTACAAACTCAGGAGGCCATCCCTGGACACGCGCATACAGCACAAAGCAAAGGCGTGCAGTGTCCTCTACTGGTGATGTGTGGAACTGCTTTACGATAATGGTCAGGAAGAACAGTGGCGAAACCCACTTTTACTAGTTTAAATTTTGATACAAATATTTTCACTAGTGTTGGGCGAAACTCTTTTTCTGGGCTACAGATCGTTTGATTCGTTCCGATTTGTTCACCAACCCGTTCAGTGGCACTTCCTCTTGTGTTCGGATACGTTGCATGTGCTATGGAGTAAGCTAAATACCTTCAATAAGACATGTGAGAAAATAACATTTGTTATTTAATTATAGTATAAGCCTCTCAACATTGACCCTTAGCTACTCACTTTTGCTAAAAAAAAAAAAAAAAAAAAAAGCTAACCTAATAGCTTATCACATAGTCAGCTAACGAGTCCAAACGCTGACAAACCTTGGTTAAAATCATTTTAAATCGTGAGAATGTTCCATCTGGCAGTTTTACCGGTACGTGATTTTTTATATGATTTAAGCGCTGCTGACTTTAGGTTTTACCATCAACCCGTTACATAAACTAAATAACCGCAGCAACAATTGTTGGGGACCCCCATGTTAGACAGCGACAGCCTGGCTATAGACCAGCTAACTCGGTTAGCTCTGTTAGCCCAGCCCGTCACCCAATCAGGAGGAGGTATTTCCCTGGTCAGAGGAACTAGCTGAGCTGGATGGATATTCAGGGAAACTTTTCAGGGTTTGCTTACTTTATGACTGTTGACTAAAGCCATTTCTGAGATTGTCTGCCTAAGATATAAACTTAAAATAACAAAATAAGATCATATGGCATGGTCCAGTTAATCTGTTATACATACAGTGCAAATGGACATAAATCATCCAAAATGCTTTTTATATAAACATCTGATGCAAAAAAATCTTTTATATATATTTCATCAGCCTGTGGGTATAAATATGTATAGCCCAGAAAAAAATTAAGAGACCATTCCATATTTAAAAAAAAAAAATCTGCATTGTTAAATCCGGGTTTAATCCTGGCTCTTAAGTTTACACTGTGAGGCAGCCTGCTTCCAGGCTCAAAGTTTCTGAGACAGCAGTAGACAAGAACAAGGTGAAGCAGGAGACACTGGGAACGACCAGAAACCAGCCAGTTAAAGGGGCAGAAGCGAGTTTCTAATGCCAGACCTGTAGAGTGGTCCACGATTTGGGGGGTAACTGGAGAAGCCTGGGGGGTGGGAGGGGGCAACAGGTGGCATCATGGGGGGTTTGATTGAATGAATTTTGTCTGAGCAAAACACTGGAAACGATGCGGGCGAAGAGTCACTGTTTGAGGTGCGCTGTCACTTCCCAGCAAGCGACAGGGTGGTAGCGGCTGCTCCTGAGAAACTCGGCAGGAAGTACAGCGTCACGGGAGCTGAAAGCCGCTCAGAGGAGAGCCGGGGCTGCCTTTACGGTGCGGCCTGGGATGTAGCGCTGCTCTCTGTCATTATGCAGAGCGCTGACGCGCCGCTAGATGGGCCGACATTCATGATCTGTCTGACCAGGCTCCCAGTGAATCGTGGGGGTGGACACTGACAAATGGCTCCTGTCCCCTTAACTCCAGCTGGGCCCGGGGAGCCTGTTCCACTAAGACAGATTTTACTCCCTAACAAGAATCAGGAACCTGTGGAAAAAGGTCAGGCAGGTGAGGAATGGACGGAGCGGCGTGGAGCAGCGGACGTCTGCCGGGCCGCTCTCCCACCCCCTGGAGCGGGAAAGATGAGACTGGACTCTGGAGGTCTTGGCTCACTGAGAGCAGAGAGGAATCACTGGCAGTGTGCATCAGGCTACATTGTGCCTTACTGGGTCTGGCTGTGACACAGCAATACACACACACCCAGCGGAGGAGCAAATTTACAGGACTCACTCAGGCCATTTTTTATTGTTCTTGAGACGAGGCCACCAGTAACGTACAGTCCGGATTCCTCATCATATGTTACAGTACTGGGAACCAAACGTCACGCAGTCCTCATGTTGTTACATTATCAAAACTCTCTAAGCCTACAAAATTTCTGTTGAAAAGGTATCCCGTGAACTTGAATGAGTTTTGAAAATTTGCTCTTCAATTCCCCCTCATGGTCCTTCGATGGACTTTCAGCCCCATTTCATGCACCTTACTTCTAAAAGGCAGAGGTGAGATTAAATCTCAACGTGGGGGGCAGGGGGCAGCTGTGACCAGCAGATTGCAGCAAACCGTGAAGGTCTGACAGTGACACTGAATGATATCTGCAGACTTAACTCACCTGTGTTTGGATGTTAATACAGAGAATCATCAGAGAAGCCACCAGTCAGTCTTAATACCCGTCTCTTTTTGCCCCAATGAGTGAAAGTGCCCCATTGCTCTGAATGCCCCTCGCGAAATTTGTGGAGGGGAGTCCATTGAAAAGTCTTCGTGCGTAACAGTGTAATAACAGTGATTCCAAATGAATGCTGATCTTTCCATTATGTGTTATGTTACTTGAGCAATTCGTGGCTTTTTATTAATTTTGACTGAGTCACTTGAGTCAGATTTCTGGCAGAACCCTGCAGGAATTACGTAGTACAGCCTGGATCTGAAATGTACCTTCAGTACGATGCAGTGTCATTGTCCTCCCATTTACCTGTACCAGCCTGATCCGATTCACTGTATATAAATCAGCCATTGAGACACAGACAGCCACTGTAGATATTTGCTCAGGGATATAGAAATTGGTCTGCCCAACAAATACCTTTAAATCTCTTTTCTGCATAAATGGATGAACTTAGGAGAGGCCAGAGCTAATTGTTGAATGGGGACAGTAAAGTGAAAGATGTGAATTTCGCACATTTGCAAGAACTCTGTCACGTTTCCAGTTCAAAGGTGCCATTTCTTCAACCGATACCATTGGTTTTCCTTCATTATCTTCTTCAGTTTTTTTTTTTTAAATGAGATAAAAGTCCATTGAGCAACTGAGCCTGTCCAACACCTACCCCCAGTCTCCCCTATTTGTGTTTGTGTCAGTTTTAATAACAAATGTACACTCAGATTAAACATTCTTCCAAAGATATATATATAAAAAAAAGTCCTAACACTGTCCACTAGGTGGCACTTGGTGAGCATATAATGAACGATGATTCATTTGTGCTTGTCTTGAACTACTGAAGATGGAGAGACATTGGCTCACTTAAGTTAAACCGGCACTAATTACAGTGGCAATAGTGACAGCCCTAGTAACATTGTAACATTGACCCACTAATGTATTCAGTTCTGTAAACATCATCTCTTTGCAGTAACCTTTCAGCTGAGCTTAAAAGACATGTTTGGTGGGACTTTGTGGCATGACGTCTGTCCCCTGGGTTCCTGTCAGGCAATGTGAATGCATGACAGTGCTGAAGCTTTCATGCTGTCTCTCTCGATCTTGCTCTTCTGCAAGATGCCATAATCGAGGCGTCAGAGGTCATATTCTTTGCCTCTCTGTTAACATGATTCAACAGTCGCAATCCTCAAGTGGACTTTTTGTTATGTCTAAGTGTCATATGTGTACCCTGGTCCCCATCACCCTTGTACAGCTCATTGTAAAAAGGCCACATCCAAGAGCTGCAGTACCCTGGTCTCATCACATGGTGGCAGTATGAAATAACCAAATTGAAAAGCCTTGTGAAACTGAATTTAGACCGGATTCATAACTGCACAGTGCTTTAATTTAACTGGATATACCTTTCTAATCAGTTTTTGTTAATAAGAATTAAAAGTTTCAGATGAAATTATTTGACTTAACTAATGGTTCAGTAGTTGTATGTATGCCAAATTTTACTATTAGTACTGGCTCTCTGTGTGTGTGTATCAATACTGCACACAAAAATATGGCCCCGAAAAATATGAACTTACTGTGTTGTGGTTCCCTCTAGTGGTCAAACTGCCAGTGAAATGGAACCCTCCTGTTTCCTGTCTGTGACTGCAGTGATATGATTTGCAGTGATAAGCCCAAGGCAGTAATCGCTTTAAGAAATATCCTCTCCAAAAGCAACTTCTACATATTCAACGGCTTCAATAAAATTCTCTGTTGAATGTGAAGAGTCCATGCTGACTGAGTCATTCTCTATCCCAGCCAATCTCTCGTGCGTCTGGAAGGGGGAGGGACTTCTTTGAATGGTCTTTATGCTTCAGGTAAATGTCAATGCTACATACAATCAAATATGTATCGCAGTCACCTTCACATCCTGCGTATCTTCAGTGCATGTGTCACATTTTCCAAACCCTTCACAGAAATGAACACGCCAGACAGTCCGATTATTATTTAACATCCTTGCATTTATTTCCATTAGAACATATTTTAACTGTAGATGTGATCCTTATACTCTGAAAAGATCATGATCTGTGATTGTTTATAAATTATTTAATCAAAGTTTGTAAAAAAATTAAAGATAGTTACTGAACTAAATCTTCTATCATATTACAATATACTTGTTGTATAATAATAATAATAATAATAATAATATCTTTATATGTCTTACTGGTTTTAATCACTGGATTCTCGCATAAACATCTTAACCTTTATTCAAAGGATAAAAACGTGAGGAGGCAGGCGGGGCCAGGTGACGCGGACGTCCACGGGTTCGACACATGAGCGCCTAAGGGGGGGGGGGGGTGGGGGGGATGTAGAGGGAGAGGACAGAGCTGACGGAATGGCAACCATGGGAGACAGGAGAAACTGCATAGATCCACAGGATTCGTAAAGGAATCATAAAAACAAACAAGTCCGTCGATCTAGGAACCGCTAAACCACCGGAAATGATAAAGGTGCTGACTGGCTGTCGGTCGCCACCGGCATTCGTGTGAGGAGGGAGGAAAAAGCGAACATGGGTTTTTGGTCGTCCTTTGCATTAAGTAGGCATCTCTTTAGTTAAATTCACAACTATAAGTCTACACTAGCACAAGATATCGCTAGGAGTCGCAGAGTTTAAGAAAACGTTCCGCGTGAGCGTGACTTAGCAGAAGCCGTGTTTCCAGCAGAGCCACGAGGTGGTCTGGACCGGAAGGAGCCCGGTGGGTAGTTTGGACTGCGGAGGCCCGTGAGGAGGCCCGCCTAACACCTGCTTATTGAGGGCGGGGGCGCTGTGTGATGGATACGATGATGACACAGCGTGGGACACAGGTGACGCATGCAGCATAGTCAACACCCCACCCACCTGTGACTGTGGCGCCCCCCGAAGGACAGTGGCGGTCGCTTGAGGCAGAAGATGTGTGTCTGGGATGAATTGTGGCAAAACTGTCCTCCCGTATAACTTGCTTTCCCTTCCTCCCTTAAGGCAGCGAAGACTCCCTTTTCTCACAGACGCGGATGCCCCCCCTTCCCATGTATGCTGGGGTGGGGGGTTTCTTTAGGGTGGGGTGGGGGGGCTCATTTACCATTTGCCTTCCCCGTGGTCCCATCGGGTCTGCTGACTGCGCTAAAGCCGACCGTGCGTTTGAGAAACGCTTCATCTGCGGAGCGCCACGTAAAGGCTTGACGCAGATTCCCGTCCTCGGTGATGAGATTGCGTGCCCGAACGCGCGGGTCGAGGCAGCGCCAGCCTCCCCCCGGCCACCCCCCCCCCCCATCGCTGCTGTGACTCCTCCCATTTATGGAGGACTCGCTTCCCCGCTCCTCATTGTGCTTTGAGTACAGATCACAGGGAATGGGGAATGGAGAGGAACACAGACAAACAGGAGAATGCAGAAAAACTTGTCCCATGCAGACTCTTCAAATGTATCATTATATCAGGCATTAAAAGAAAGCTTTGAAGTATATAATACTATTAAATAATAAGAATAATAATAATAATTTCCCCTGTTGTCGGCTTTTTCTCCATAGGGGGCAGTATCCCCATGACCTTCTCATGACCTGGGACACCCTGCAGGTGGAACAGTTGCAAACTGAGCCCCTAATCTGCTTTAGTCGATGGAAGGAATGATTAGATACTATACTGGTGATAGATGCCAACCTCACGTGGTCGCCGTTGGGCAGAGGTAGATAAAATAAATGTCAGGGAATGGAGTGAGCTGATTGGCCGACCAGATGGGACCGAGGCTGACATCAGAGAAAATGGTGACCACACTCGTATTGCTTCAGAGACGCTGGTTCGAAACAATCCCTCAGTCTCTCCTCGGCTGTAAGGCTTAGAAAATCTGGCTGCAAGAACACTGCTAATGACGACAGACTCAGGCAAGTGGTTGACACTGGAATGAACCTCAGTTTGGGTCTTCTGGCTTTATTGCCTGTTGGAAGCCGGTGTGTTTGAACTGCCAGACTTCACCCTGCCTGAAGGGGGCGCCCTCCATGGCTTCATGGCTGTAACATTCCCAGGGCTGATTTATATATATATATATATATATATATATATATATATATATATATAACTGTAACTGTGCACATCATGCAAATCACACACACTGCGGAGGCATGATCGTGTTCGTACCCCATGCCTAAACCCCCCTCTTTCGCTTCCCCCTGCTGTCCCAATGATGGCACGTCCATGGAAAAGGAAGGAGAACATCACATTAAAAACAGCCCTTAAAGTGCCTTCCCCCCTTTGCCCCAGCCCATCCCATGTTAGGCCGCACCCCCCTCCTCTTTTTGGAACATGATCTCCGCCCCCTGGGCGCTGCTTTACCTCTGTCCGCGGCCGCGCATCACGCACTGCTTCTCGCTGCCAGCAGGGGGGCGTCTTGAGCGTGTACGTATGTGTAAACATCGAATAAGCCCTTTACTTAATGCAAGACACAGTCAAAGAAAAGGGGTAAGGAAACGCAAAGGAAGTGAGCCTCTTGTACCGCAGTGTGCCTCCGCATCGCATGGATGAAGGCGGCCATTACAGAAACGCTACGTGGCGGTCGGTCATGATAGGAATACCGGAAGAATACTAGAGGCTGGAAACTGAGTTGAGACTACTTTAAAAGACCTTGCACATGCAAATATGGTAGAAATACTAGCTGTTTAAAAGTAGATGAATACTGGGTTCTGTTTGGCTGTATCTGGGCGGGGGCAGATTAACACACGACCTCTCCCTCCACCGGCGTGTCCATGACCGCCCCCCCCCCCCCCCCCACTCTCGCGGAAAACGGGGCGTCAGCTGGCCCCGCGTAAGCTAGCCGGGCCGGTTTGCTGGTGAAACAGGAAGTGATGTCGGCGCCAAGACGAGCCGCGTGCGGGGACAGGGACGGGGCCTTCTGCGCATGTAACTCCCGCATGCCGATGCCGTGAGCGACGCCCCCCCCCCCCCCCATCTCTGAGCAACACTTTCCAGGTTTTCAGGATGTTCGTGAACAGCTGAGCGGGCGATATCAACTGACAGGAAAAGAGCAACGGATGGATCGAGTCTCCGGCGATTAGACATGTCTGCCTGACCTTCCAGCTTTCAGGCCCAGTAATGAAAAGCTGAGGAGACAAAATGAATAAACTCCTGTAGCAATCTAGTGCGAATGACACCCCGTCAGTAAGCCAGGACATACTGTATAAAAGAGTGTGCAAGCAGTCTGGTTTCCACTTCTGTGGCCTTATTTTGTCCTCCGTTTGTCTGTCTCCTGCCGGTTTGCTGTTCCGGGTTCTTATCGCCGACCCCTCTCCCACTCCCCCAGCACTTGCAGGAACAGGGAGCCCGGCCCACGTGGTTCCTGGCACTCCCAGTAGGGGGCGATCCCAAGTCATTCCTCATTGGTGGAACTCTCCTCCACAGGGGTGATACCCCCAAGTCCAAGCCCAGTGGAGTTCTGTGCTGTGGTCACCGTGACAACGGTGTGTAGGAGAACCAGAACCAGGAGGCAGAGCCTGAGTCTCCCACCGTATAGTCTGGATGCCCCATTCGTCGAGGTGAGCGCCCGGTTCTGGCAGGAGGGGTGAGTCCTTTTGATTGTCCTGCCTGCTCGTCCCGTCCCGTCCGACGTGAAATCCCACCGCACGTCACAGCACTCGGTCTCTGCTCCAGACGCGGGGGTTTCTAGAAGCCCTGGAATTTAACAGCAGCCTTTTAGATGCAGGTGAAACACGGAGGCGCCAAAAGTGAGAGAGGAAAAACAGCACAGACGCATCATGAAACGCATTAAAGCAGTGCTATTCAAACCTCTTTTTGACACAGTCCCCCTAGGGCTGATATATTTGTCCTGATCCACATATCCACACACACTCAGACCCCAAATAAACCTGCACCCCTCCCCCACAATTCCTTCATGCCCCACTAGGGGGCCTCACAGTTTGAATACCTACAAGAGTCCATGTCACGAACGGGAAATGTGACAGCAAGGGTGAGGAGTTTGGGAATTGTCCGGGACTCATTCATTTATGCTCTCCTCGCTCTAATCACATCATTAGTGTCAGCGGCGTCAGCTTCCCGAAGCTGAAGCCGCTCTCCGGTCATTCACTATTAATGAATATTACTGGCAAGGGATTACTCATCAAGTTGTGAGTTTTGCAGCCACCAGGTGGCAGTATAACAAAGCCCAAATCCCTGCACCTCAGTCGGGGGCCTGTTTTGAATCTGAGCAGCATCATTTCAGTGTGATATTCAGCAAAACATGCAACTGTAATGACTGCTGGGGGGCAGTGTTTTAGCAGTACATAGACACCTGGAATGGGCTTTATGTGGGTGGGGGGTTAACTCCACCTGTACATATAAAACTAGATAAGGATTTGTTTGTTTATATATAACTAGGAGCTAATAGATATAAAACTGTAAGGAGGTTTTCCTGCAAATATACCACGAGGGGCACGGCTTTATCTGTACTTAAAGAGCTGGAGGCGGGGCTTTACCTGTACTTATAGAGCTGGAGGCGGGGCTTTACCTGTACTTATAGAGCTGGAGGCGGGGCTTTACCTGTACTTATAGAGCTGGAGGTGGGCTTTATCTGTACTTATAGAGCTGGAGGCGGGGCTTTACCTGTATTTATAGAGCTGGAGGTGGGCTTTATCTGTACTTATACAGCTGGAGGCGGGGCTTTATCTGTACTTATAGAGCTGGAGGCGGGGCTTTACCTGTACTTATAGAGCTGGAGGTGGGGCTTTACCTGTACTTATAGAGCTGGAGGTGGGGCTTTACCTGTACTTATAGAGCTGGAGGTGGGCTTTATCTGTACTTATAGAGCTGGAGGCGGGGCTTTACCTGTACTTATAGAGCTGGAGGCGGGGCTTTACCTGTATTTATAGAGCTGGAGGCGGGGCTTTACCTGTATTTATAGAGCTGGAGGCGGGGCTTTACCTGTATTTATAGAGCTGGAGGTGGGCTTTATCTGTACTTAGACAGCTGGAGGCGGGGCTTTACCTGTACTTCTAGAGCTGGAGGAGGGGATTTACCGGTACATATATAATTGGGGGCAAGGCTTTACCTGTACATATAAAATTGCAGTGAAGGAATAAGTACTCAAATTTCACAGTAAAGTTGAAGTACAGATACCACCAAGTCATCCAGTAAGATTCTACTCAATTAAAAGTAAAAATTAGTTTTGAAATTACTCAAGTAAAAAGTAGGCCTGCTATACATTCACATCTGTTCATATTACAAAAAGCAACCAATCCTTTTAAATTCACTCAAGACACGTTTGAATATAGCATTGAAAGCTACAGTGCATCACGATAAGAAAAACTGAGTCACATATTCTCATTTTATTCAGAAAAAGCGGTGAAACATCCCAAGCTTGCTGGCACAGATTAGCAGAACGACATATTTATTCTGTAGAAAACGAAAGATTGAGCTATGGGCCAAATTTAACAACTTATAACCATTTCAGGGGATGGTACTTTTAGGTCTCTTATAAGTTTAGAATAATCCATCAACCTCCACTACGGAAAATGCCTGATCGTCCAATGCAATCTTCACCATTACTTCAGTAGTAGCCCTAGAGCTGCTAACTTTGAATGCTGACAAAGCGTAAATATCGGCCGGCAATTTCGGTACGTTCACTGCCATATCGTGCATCTCTGATTGTTCGTAAACAATATAAAGACAATATGCGATGCAAAACAAAAATAAAGAAAGAAATCTATTGTTATAGCGATTGACAGGAAAGGAGTGATCCCACAATCTCGATTTTGAGTCAAAAAATTGATTCATGTTTTACCTAGAATTGTGCAGCCCTACATGCTGGGTGCAATAGTATATTTTGTAATTATAGGTGAGTAATGATGGTCGTGTACAATGTAAAAAGTCATTATTGGGCTCCTAAATGTAGCAAAGTTAAAGTTGCAACAACTTAAAATACTCAAGAAAAATACAAATCCAGAAAAAAACACTTTAGGACAGTAACGAAGTTTCTATACGTAGTTACTTTACACCTCAGTATAAAGGCAGAGCTTTAACTGTACGCATGCAAAGGGGGAGGGGGGGGGTGCATTATCTGTGCACATATGGAGAGGGCTGTGCTTTACCTGTACATAAACAGAAATGGAGGCGGGGCTTTACCTGTACATAAACAGAAATGGAGGCGGGGCTTTACCTGTACATAAACAGAAATGGAGGCGGGGCTTTACCTGTACATAAACAGAAATGGAGGCGGGGCTTTAACTGTACATAAACAGAAATGGAGGCGGGGCTTTAACTGTACATATACGGGGGGGGCTTTACCTGTACATATAAAACTGGGGCTCCCTCCATGAATGAGATCGTCATTGTCTGGCAATATGAACGGGCACCTCTTCTGCACCTCCAAACAGTATTGCTTGCATGGGAGCTTGTTGCTGCAATGCATCTGCGTCGTCTGGAAGTACTGGGAACACAGCCAGGGTTTGTAGGCAGTCTGTAAGAGACAAGACAGAGTGGGATGCTGTCACCTTCCATCCGCACGCCCTCTCCCAGTTATCAGCACAGAAATATACAGAGCAGCGAATGATTAACAGGGACATTAACTAATCAATCTAGACACATTAAAACCGCAAACAGGCTTTCCGTGCCACAGAGTCACATGATGCAGTCTTTGCTGTTTGGTGCAATATTCCGGAGTCATTCCCTGCAATACATAAATGGTTCAGAAAGGTGGATGCTGGCTGGCTGGATGGATGGATGGATGGATGGATGAGAATGTTAATGTGTGGTCCATCATAGTGGACACTGAGCTTCGACGCAGACTGCTCCTGTAACTTAACAAGTAGAACACTGTGGCAACAATACAAAGGTCATGGGTTTGAATTTGAAGGCCCACACATAACCCTTTCCCTCTACTCCAAGTCTCTTTCAATAAAAGCAGAAGATAAAATAAATCCATACTGCAGCAAGTGCTCCCCACAAGGTATGCAGATGATGTCGTTCACACTCTCATGTGATGTCATATGTTCGCTATTCAAGTTTTATGAAGGAGCGTAAGACATTTTCATGTTTACTTACATTAACTAGGCCAGGAGGGTAAAACTGGGGCATTGTAAGCACACTGTACTCTTAGCCAAAGGCTTGCTGGTTCAGATCCCTGGTGTAACACTGCAGCTGTACCTCTGGGCTGCCAAAATGCTTAGGTAACTCTGTAACTCAGCGTTTAGGTGGAGCCGTGCACAGTGTGGGCCGTCTTTGATGCGTCGTCTAATAATAATGTAACGGACATTCCCTGTTTTTATCTCCCGAGCCACAACTAGCTGGCTCTGAAACATTAATTAGCTTATTCTCTTCCTGTGACTTCCATTTCATAGCACTGATACAATTATACGTCTAATGAATAATTTGTCAGTCTGAGACGGCCGCCTCGAGTCAGCCTCTTGTGTGACTGTAAAGCACACCGCCATCGATCATGTCAATTTCCTCCGGAACTTTAAATATTTATGCAACATTAGCCAAAGTGGGGTCTGTGGAAAAGTCTGAGCCCTGCCGCCCCGCAAGGCGTTCTCCCTGTCAGCCTGCTTCCAATCCCGGTTCCTGGCTTTCGTAGATGCAGAACCATACGGTGAATCCATAATGAGGTCCACTCACAGGAAGTCATAGGACCAAAGTCTGGAAATAAGCCAATATACTGTTCTGAAAACCGCCACAT